>NW_025840823.1:0-1180 GCF_002878395.1 Capsicum annuum
CATAAGCGATGGAGGATCACATTTCTGCAACAAGCTGTTCAGAGCCGTATTGGCAAAGTATGGGGTTAAGCAACATAAGGTAGCTACACCGTACCACCCACAAACTAGTGGGCAGGTAGAGGTTTCAAACTGGGAAATCAAGCTGATCCTTGCTAAGACTGTGAATGCCAGCAGGAAAGATTGGTCCAGGAAGCTGGATGATGCCTTATGGGCATATAGGACCGCATTTAAGACACCAATTGGCATGTCACCATACCAAATAGTTTATGGAAAGGCTTGTCACTTGCCAATTGAGATAGAACATAAAGAAATATGGGCACTGAAGCAGCTTAATCTGAACTGGGATGATGCTATAAATATGAGATTAGGGCAGCTGAACGAGATAGATAAATTACGTCTAAATGCATATGAAAGAGCATATACTTACAAGGAAAGGATGAAAAAGTACCATGATCGGAGGATTATCCGACGAAACTTTCAGAAAGGTAATTTGGTACTCATTTTCAACTCCAGACTGAAGTTGTTTCCAGGTAAGTTGAAGTCTAAATGGTCTGGTCTATTCAGAATCAGCCAAGTTTACTCATCTGGAGTAGTGGAGTTAGAAAACGATGATGGTAGTGTCTTTAAGGTGAATGGCCAAAGAGTGAAGCTATATATCGGTCCAACCGACTCGATAAAATGTATAGCCACCATATATCTTGATGAAGTCTGAGTAATCGAGATAACTATGTCGTGCTGCGACAATAAATAAAGCACTACATAGGAGGAAACCCATCATTTTTAATCATTTTTGTTTTCCTAGGAGTTTGTTTTTAATAAATAACAATTCAAAAAGAAGAGTCGAGCCACAACCAAAACTAAGGCGCTTGGTGGGAGGCAACCCATCCTTCTAATCATTTTTGTTGTTTTTGATTAAGTCTAGGTGCATGGAGTACAAAGGAGGAGATTAGCCCAAATTTTGATTTAAAAGTGAGCTATGTCAATGGTGGTAAGTCTAGGAATGATCTCACATAGGCAATAGGCTAGGCGCCGCCTATGCCAACATGGGCGATAGGCTAGGCGCCGCCTATGCCAACATGGGCGATAGGCTAGGCGCCGCCTATGTCTTCGCCTATTCTCACTGCCTCACATAGGCAATAGGCTAGGTGCCGCCTATGCCAACATAGGCGATAGGCTAGGC
>NW_025840824.1:0-1099 GCF_002878395.1 Capsicum annuum
TAAAAAATAAGAATTTACTTTCTATATAGGACCCTCCTGAAAAATGACATTTTACTTTCTGTTCAGGTCCTTCGTGGAAAATGAAATTTTACTTTCTGTTCAGAACCCTCCAGGAAAATTAAACTTTACTTTTGTTTAGGATCCCTCTGAAAAATAAGAATTTACTTTTCGTTTAAGACCCTCCTGAAAAATGGAATTTTACTTTATGTTCAAGACCCTCCTGAAAAATAGGATTTTACTTTCTGTTTAGGACCCTCCTTAAAAAATGGTACTTTACTTTATGTTCAGGACTCTCCTGAAGAATGGAATTTTACTTTCTATTCAAGACTCTATTGAGCAATGGGAATTTACTTTCTATTCAGGACCTTCCTGGAAAATGAAATTTTACTTTTTGTTCAGGACCATCCTGTAAAATGAAACTTTACTTTTGTTTAGGATCCTTCTGAAAATGAGAATTTAATTTTCGTTGAGGACCCTCCTGAAAAATGAAATTTTACTTTATGTTCAGGACCCTCCTGAAAAATAGGATTTTACTTTCTGTTTAGCACCCTCCTAATAAAATGGGACTTTACTTTATGTTTAGGACTCTCCAGATGAATGGAATTTTACTTTATGGTCAGGACCCTCCTTAATAATGGGACTTTACTTTCTATTCAGGACCCTCCTGAAAAATGAGACTTTACTTTATGTCCAGGACCCTTCTGAAAATGAGATTTTACTTTTGTTTCAGGACTCTCCTGAAAAATGGGACTTTACTTTATGTTCAGGACGCTCCTAAAAAATGTGACTTTACTTTATGTTCAGGACCCTCCTGAAAAATGGGACTTTACTTTCTGTTCAAGACCCTTCTGAACAATGGGAATTTACTTTCTATTCAGGACCCTCCTAAAAAATGGTACTTTTCTTTCTATTCAGGACCTCCCTGGAAAGTGAAATTTTACTTTCTGTTCACAACCCGCCTAGAAAATGAAACTTTACTATTGTTTAGGAACCTTCTGAAAATGAGAATTTACTTTTCGTTCAGGACCCTCCTAAAAAATGGAATTTTACTTTATGTTCAGGACCCTCCTGAAAAATAGGATTTTACTTTCTGTTCAGG
>NW_025840825.1:0-1323 GCF_002878395.1 Capsicum annuum
CATCAGATTCAAGGCATTTGGGAGACGCGAGACTTGAAGCTCATGCCTTATCGACAATGCTTGCAAGAGCTATGTCAACGGTTTGTGTCAGCAAAATTTAGGCATATTCCAAGAATTCACAATGAGATTGCTGATGCTTTAACCACTCTGTCTTCAATGCTCCAATATCCTGATAAAGCCTATATCAATCCAGTGCATATACAGAGTCGTGATCAACATACTTACTGTAATGCAGTTGAAGAAGAGCTCGATGGCGAACCTTGGTTCTTTGATATCAAGCGATATATTCAGTCAGGAGAATACCTTACGCATGTCACCAGTGATCAAAAAAGGACTATTAGGCGTTTGGCTAGCGGATTTTTCTTAAGTGGGGGAATCTTATACAAGAGAACCCCAGATCTGGGACTTTTGAGGTGTGTAGATGCAAAAGAAGCCTCGACAATCATGGTTGAAATACACGCTAGAGTATGTGGGCCTCATATGAATGGTTATGTCTTGTCAAAGAAGATTCTTCGAGCAGGTTATTATTGGCTTACTATGGAGAGAGATTCTATTTGATTTGTTCGAAAGTGTCATCAATGTCAAGTACACGGTGATCTGATACATTCTCCTCCTGTTCAGTTGCATGCAATGGCTGCTCCATGGCCGTTTGTAGCTTGGGGAATGGACGTGATTGGATCGATTGAGCCAAAATCGTCAAATAGGCATAGATTCATTTTGATAGCCATTGATTACTTCACAAAGTGGGTAGAAGCAGTAACTTTCAAGTCAGTGATAAAAAAGGCAGTGGTAGATTTCGTTCATGCCAATATCATTTGTAGGTTTGGAACTCCAAAGATGATCATTACGAACAACGCTGCCAATCTCAATAGTCATTTGATGCAAGAAGTGTGTCAACAGTTTAAGATCGCACACCAAAATTTCACTCTATATCGTCCAAAGGTTAATGGAGTAGTAGAAGCCGCCAATAAGAATATCAAGAAGATACTGCGGAAAATGGTACAAGGATCTAGACAATGGCATGATAAGTTGTCATTTGCATTGCTAGGTTATCGCACTACTGTTCGCACTTCAACGGGGGAAACTCCATATTTATTAGTGTATGGGACAAAAGTAGTCATTCCTGCAGAAGTTGAAATTCCCTCTCTTCGAGTCATTGTGGAAGCAGAGATTGATGATGACGAGTAGGTCAAAACCCGACTGGAACAATTGAGTTTAATTGAGGAAAAAAGGCTAACGTCGGTATGTCATAGCCAATTGTATCAGAAGAGAATGTCTCGAGCGTATAATAAAAAGGTACGACCCAGGCATTTTGAAGTTGGT
>NW_025840826.1:0-1721 GCF_002878395.1 Capsicum annuum
TGGTGGGATGGTAAAGCATAGAATCTATTCTGGCGCTGCCCGCCAGCATTGTTAGAAGAGGTGCCCTGAGTTGGGGCTGGGTGAGTCACTGGAACTGGAGCACTAACAGTCTGAGTCTGGGTCTGAGGACGATAGTCACGATGCCCTTGTCCATCATGTGGACAATCTCTAACTCTGTGACCCATGTCACCATACCTGAAACAACCCATCTTCTCACCCCAACACTCACCTGAATATGCCCTACCATACTTAAGACATAGGGGATGACTTGGCTTACTGCCAGCACTGTACTAGGACCTGGATACATATGACCTGGTACCTTGCTCCTGCCTACCTCTAGGCACGGGAGCACTAGAAGATGGCGGTGCTAGCATAGATGAACGATCCTGATACTGAGTGCGACTCCCTCCCTGTGATCTAGTCTGACCCTGTCCGTGCTGCTCGGACCTAGCTCTCTTATTCTCTCTCATTCTATCTCTCACCTTAATCTTGTCTGCCTCAATCTATTGGGCATGAGTCATCATCCTAGAAAGATTCATCTCACTATTCAGCATAGCAGACCTATACTCCTTAACCACATAACTAGACACTCCAATCACAAACTTACTCATACTAGCCCGATTATCAACCACTAAGTCAGGAGCATACTTGGCCAACTGATTGAACTTTAGACAGTACTCCCTAACAGTCATAGAGCCCTATCCCAGGTTCATAAACTCTTCCACCTTAGCCTCCCTTATCTCCAAAGGGAAAAACTTATCCAGGAATGCATCCTGGAACTCTTGCCAAGTTGTAGGGATAGCACCCTCACCTATACCTTTCCTTTAAGCAACAACCCAGTCATAAGAAAGGTCTTTCAACCTATACACAACCAACTCCACATTATGTTCCTCAGATACATGCATCACCTGAGTAATCTTTCGCACCTCTTCTAAAAACAATCATGGATCTTCATCAGACTTGGACCCATAGAATTCCAACGGATTCATCCGCATAAAGTCACGAATCCTGGTAGCAGCTGAATCACCTCCTTTCTGCTGTAGAGCCGGGGCTAGGTTGGCCTAAATATTTGCAGTAATAGCTTGGGCTAGCACCTGAAAGGCTGCCCAAAATTCAGCATGAGACACGTTTTTATTCAATGGGTCAGCGGGTTGAGGTTGCTGACCATCATTATTTCTTCTCGCTCGATGTGAAGGCATATTTCTGAAAGAGGAGAGCATGAATCAATTGCAGAGAGAAACACTTTAAGCACAATAGATTTCTGAAAGAAAGAATCACACTTTTTCCTAAAACGTCTTTAGCCTCTTACTCATAGATATGGTATGCTACACACCGATGATCAAGACTCTACTTAACATGGCTTGTCAGACTCCCTAGGACACCTTAAAACCCTTAGGCTCTGATACCAAGTTTGTAACGCCCCAAAAAATGGGTCCCGGAGCGTCACACGGTACTTGAGGCTACGAGTATCCCCAAGCTAACCCTTTGAGCCATTTTCATTTAGTTCAACACAAATCAACGATGGTTCTATAAATAACCCTCAAATATCAACAGAGTAATCATCATCCAAGAATAAAAGAATTTCAGAAAGATAACAAAATACGACTTATTAGTCAACTCTCAACATCTATACTAGTCTGACAAGCCTCTAAGAAAATCAATAAAACCAGCGAGCCATTGAGACATGCCCCAACTGACTCATACTCAGTTACAAATGTAAA
>NW_025840827.1:0-4991 GCF_002878395.1 Capsicum annuum
GTAATGAGGTGAAAAAAATTATATTTTTGTGACTAGATAAATATTTTCGTTGCTCAAACACAAAGAATTGTTGCATCACTTTTTGCACATTTTATGAGTTATAACAACAAAATTTCATTCAACATGTCGATGTATCATGATACAAGATGTGGCGTATGAATCGATAGAGAAACTTTTCATCATACATATTTAGGAGTTTGTAAATCAGCATGTGACATTTGAAATTTCATGAATTTTCATAGTGATAGTCTTAGTATCAAGCAATTGAAGAGTATATAGTTGCAACTTGTAAGCCTTAGTTATTCCTTTTCTTTTGTTTGTATCTAATTTAATTTATTTCAATCTTCATGTCAGAAATTCTAACATTCATTCGCTCCTCTTATTTGTTACAATAATAATAAGCCGAAGCTATTTTTACGATATGTTATATTACGGTTTTTCACTTTCAATTGCTCTAAAAATGATGTATTTACTGTAGTTGAAATTAGTTTTATGGTGACTATATATGTCTTTTCTATTTTTATTATTTTTCTATATACTACTTATCTATTGTATATTAGTGAAAGTCCTTGGTACTACTATTTTGTCTTATTCTCTTTCTTTCATTTATATTTTACTATTATTATTACTACTATTATTTCTATTTCTATTTATTTATTTATTTATTATATTATTATTTTTTACTGCTATATATAAGTGAAGATTGGATGACTACCAAGAGTATTTCGGTAATTTTAGTCACCCCAACCTTCACTTATATATTGTGGTAAATAAAATGGTTACACATGCATTTATTTTTTTCCTTATATTTATAGTTTAGTCCTTATTTTTATGGTGCAATAAAATAGTTACACATGCATGTGTTTTTTCCTTATATTTATTAGTTTTGTCCTCATGTATTATTTTAATAATATTTTTACTTAGACCTTTGTAATTGAATTATACATGATAGTATTTTTTTTATAATATCTTTTTGTTCCTTATTAAATGACTACCAAGGGTATTTCGGTAATTTTATGGTGCAATAAACGAAGGTTAGGGTGACTATGATACGAAAAAGACAATGGAATCCACAAAACAACTCCAAAACAGTCCACTAATCTTAAGGATTTGAGGACTAAGATGGAGACCACTCTTGGATTCACTACAACAACAAGAAGAACGAAATATAAGGGTGTGTTTCAACCCCAAAATAGTAGCAACACAACAAGAACAAGATGAACAATAGACAAATTTCGGATTGCACATTAACAACACAAACACACAATTACAACATCAACACTACTACACGATTACAAAGAAACAAAAGGATAGATAATTAGACAAATTGAAGGTATAATCTTAACAACCCAAAAGCCTATTCCACTCTTGGACCTTTAACATCATACACAACAAATACCTAACTCTTACGTTGACACAAGTGTGACCTCGATCTCCCAAGCATCCAACGTTTCTAAGCTTGAATCCAACACAAGTGATTCCACACTCAAGTTGATTTCCCTAGTTACTATGTTTCGGCAAAGAGGCCATTCTCTCAAGAGAGGGTGTTTCAATGTTACAACTTTCAATATTCAATCAAAACTAATGACTAAAACCCTACATTATTCTATTTCTAGTAGGTTACAAAATAAAGTGTGAAATGTTCAAAATGACCCCTTAGTCAAATGCTTCAATAGGCGCCCTTGGAGTGCTATGTATGGATGGTTTTGGTGTCTAGTTAGGTGCTCCTTTGCACTTCATTTGCACACACCAATTCTCGGGTCTAACATACTCCCTCATAAGTCCATCTATGTGATTGTACTCGTATCATCCTCCCCTTCTTGAAAAGGATTCGACCTTGAATTCATACCTTGCAAAATCAAGAGAAGACAAACAAGCACACATTCTCATGACACGAGGGTTAGGGTTAGCAAAAATAAACACATTAATATGCCATGCCGAGGGGGAATAAATTTGAAGTATATCCATGGGTCCTTTGTATTAAACATGAAAATATTAGTATAAATGTGACAAAGAAAGTGGCTCGTATAAATACCAAAACAAAATGAAAATAGGCCGAGAGTTATCCTTTCCCACCCTAAGATGGTACCGGGATCAAATGGAAGAATTAGCCAAGGGCCTAAGAAGAGGCTAGCCCTTCTTTCCCCTAAAATGTCACTCCCATATTAACATATAAAAATATTTTCATACACATGATCTCTATGAACAAAGCTAATCGCAATGCTTTTACCACACAAGATGTTCAAAGAGTCATGCGTATTATCAAGATCAATTCTATAGACACCATCACTAACTTCTGAATTTTTAAGCACTTAATTCAGATGCCCAAGTAATGAACTACACTTAAGAGTAAATTGATCATCATGAACACCAAGAGTACTCATTTTCGAGACTACACATTCCTTGCCCATAAGAGTACTATCATCTTCCAAGAAGAGATTTCCATCTTTAGGAGGAATGTTGTCATTCCATAGTGGGTTAGCATATTGGCTATAGCCTTCAAGGCAAGCTGTACCATCATTTTCACCACTAGGTTCATTAGGAGTGTTTATATCATCTTCAAACAAAACATTAAACCTAAAGAGAGCATGGTCTATCTCACGGACAGATTTGGAACTAGCAAGTGTTTCACTCTCTATAAGTTCACTATCAAGTACCAAAGATGTTTCAATCTCCTCTTTACCTTGGTGTGGGTCGGGGCATCCCACCTCTTCCTTTGGTAAGCTTTCATCGCAAGGTGCTTGGACAATTGGATTTTGTGGATAGAGTTTGGGTAGCAATTGGCGTATAATTTTAATGTGCCATTTCATGTCTTCAATATTGTCATTGATGCGATCACATGTGGCATTGAAATTATGGGCAGCCACTGTACCTAACAAAAAATACACAACAAACAAAGAAAACAAACAAACTTGTTAGATCAAAAATATCTCACCACACTCTCACTTTCAGTTTTACCTCGCACTTGGTTTCACAAGTGTTGAAAGGCGGCTTATACTTCGTGAGTGATTGAGTGTCGAGTCTACTCTTGTCTCAAAATGGATTTTTGTTTGAAACTTAAACGAAATCTTGTAGGACTTGATTCAAGAACTAACAGCGAATTCAAAAAGATAAAAGTACACAACAAACGTAAAAACAAACAAACGGACACAAAACTAACTTACAAGCTAGTAGGAGATTACTATGTTGTCAATTAGTGTTCAAACCAACAAATGAACTAAGAGACAATAAAATGAAACTAAAAAATCTAAACTTTGAGACAAAATTTGATGCGTGAACAGTAACTTAATGATGTGGCAGCCATGTATTGGTTGTGGTTTCTAACAATTTTTGTTGTCCAATTTCAAGTCTTGGTCAATTTTCAATATGGACTTTGGTGGAATTTGTTTAAGGAGGGAAATTCAAACAAGTCTTGGAGCCCTTTTCAATTGCAAATTTCAAGACTTTGACTTTACTTGTACTTCTCCTTAAAACATAGGTCCTTGAATCATGGAAAGTTGTTGGAAAGTGGTTGAGATGTGATTGACTAGTTGATGAGTGATGGCAAGTCTTTCAAGACTAACAAAGCTTCACCTTTTTCCCTTCACCTTTATAGATCTAAGGTTCACTTTATTTTAACAAGTTATGAAGGTTGTGAAGAACTTCAAGTACAAAATCAACAATCACCAAGAACAACAAACAACAATGCTCCAAGAACACCAACAATTTCACATGGCCAACTTCCAATTTTCATAATACAATATCTTCAATACTTGACCAAGACAACTGCAATTTCAACAAAATAGTTCTTAGGCCACCAATGAACAACAATATCACGTGGCCAAGCTTATAACAACAACAAGATGAAGGCCACAAGACCAAAATAGTCCACCACAACAATGTTCAACAAAAAATCGGCCAAGTCCAAGTTCACGAAAACAACACCAACAATGTAAGCTCAAACTTAGATTTAGACTCAAGAGTGTTAGAAATGAAGAAAACTAACACTATAAACAACAAAACAAGCAAACATCTCAGCCAAGACACAACAATAGCACAATTTCGATCAAGAACACAAAATGGACAGATTTGCTTTTTTTTAATTTTTCAGTTTTCTAACACTTTTTTTTAATTTTTCTATCAAGCAAGCCCAAGATGATCTTGTAGGAACAAGATCAAGCCATACTCTAATACCAAATGATACGGAAAAAACAACGAAAGCCATAAAACAACTTCAAAACAGTTCACTAATATTAAGGATTTGAGGACTAAGATGGAGACCACTCTCAGATTCACTACAACAATAAGAAGAACGAAATATAAGGGTGTGTTTCAACCCCAAAACAGTAGCAACACAACAAGAACAAGATGAACAATAGACAAATTTTGGATTGCACATTAACAACAAAACACACGATTACAACATCAACACTACTACACGATTACAAAAAAACAAAAGGATAGATAGTTAGACAAATTAAAGGTATAATCTTAACAACCCAAAAGTCTATTCTACTCTTGGACCTTTAACATCATACACAACAAATACCTAACTCTTACGTTGACACAAGAGTGACCTCAATCTCCCAAGCATCCAATGTTTCTAAGCTTGAATCCAACACGAGTGATTCCATACTCAAGTTGATTTCCCTACTTACTATGTTTCGGTCAAGAGGTCATTCTCTCAAGAGAGGGTGTTTCAATGTTACAACTTTCAATATTCAATCAAAACTAATGACTAAAACCCTACATTATTCTATTTATAGTAGGTTATAAAATAAAGTGTGAAATGTCCAAAGTGACCCCTTAGTCAAATGTTTCAATAGGCGCCCTTGGAGTGCTATGTATGAATGATTTTGGTGTCCATTTAGGTGCTCCTTTGCACTTCATTTGCACACACCAAGTCTCGGGTCTAACATACGCCCTCATAAGTCCATCTACATGATCGTACTCGTATCAGACTACCAAGGGTATTTTGGTAATTTATGTATTATTTTAATAATATTTTTATT
>NW_025840828.1:0-2839 GCF_002878395.1 Capsicum annuum
GTGCGGATTTGGTAAGCCTATCAACAATCACCCATATAGAATCAAACATTTGGGATGTACGAGGAAAACCAATAATGAAATTCATGTTGATCATGTCCCACTTCAATCTTGGAAGGTTAATTCATTGCATATAACCTTCGGGTTTTTGGTGCTCAACTTTAACTCTTTGACTTTTTGGACATTCAGCTACAAATTCTGCAATGCTCTGCTTCATGTAATTCCAGTAATACATATATTTCAAATCTTGATAAATTTTGGTTGATCTTGGATGAATGGAATACCTTAAACAATGTGCCTCTGTCATAATCTTCTTTCTCAGCCCGTCTACATCCGGCACACACAATCGGTTTTGGCACTAAAGTACTCCTTCTCATGTAAGCTCAAATTCCTTGGTTGCACAACTCTAAACGTTCTTCTTAAGCTATAATAAAATAGGATCTGCATATTACTTCTCTTTCACTTCAGCTACTAATGAAGATTCCGCAGTATTATGTACGATAAGCTTTTTATCCAGAGTTTCAAGAAGGCAAACTCCCAAACTAGCTAACTAGTGAAGATCTTTAATCATCCCTTGGATTTCTATAGGCATCATCATAGACTTACGACTTAACACATCAGCTACCATATTTGCTTTCCTTGGATGGTACAAGATATCAACATCGTAGTCCTTTAATAGTTCAAGCCATCTCCGCTGCCTTAAATTTAGATCTTTCTGATTAAAAATATGTTGCAAGCTCTTATGGTCAGTATATATATCAACATGAACCCCATATAAGTAGTGGCGCCATATCTTTAACGCAAAAATAACTACTGCCAGCTCAAGATCATGTGTAGAATAATTTTTCTCCTGTGGCCGCAATTGTCTAGAAGCATATGCTCTTACCTTATCCTGCTGCATCAATACACATCCTAAACCAATTTTTGAAGCATCACAATACACTGTATACCCTTCGGTGCCTTCTGGAAGTACCAACACGGGTGTAGAAATCAACTTGTTCTTTAAATCTTGAAAACTTTTCTCACAGGCATCATTCCATTAGAATTTGGATGGTTTATGGGTTAGCTTGGTTAAGGGTGCTGAAATGGAAGAAAAGCCTTCAACAAACCTTCTATAATAACCGACCAACCCGAGAAAACTACGAATCTCTGTAGGCGTTGTGGGCCTTGTCCAGTTCTTCACAGCTTCTATCTTTTGAGCATCAACCTTTATCCCTTCACTAGATATAATATGACCCAAAAATACCACTGACTTTAACCAAAACTCACATTTATAGAAATTTGCATAAATCTTACAATCACGAAGAGTCTGCAATGTCTGTCGTAAGTGATTGGCATGGTCCTCTTCTAATCTAGAATAAACTAGAATATCATCTATAAAAACCATCACAAATACATCCAGGAATGGCTTAAAGACCCGATTCATCAAATCCATAAAAGTTGCGGGTGCATTTGTTAGCCCAAATGACATAACTAGAAACTCATAATGACCATACCGTGTTCGGAAAGCTGTCTTGGGCATATCCTTCTCTTTGACCCTCACTTGGTGGTAACCTGACCTCAAATCAATCTTAGAAAGCACTTGGTGCCCTGTAACTTATCAAATAAATCATCAATTCTTGGGAGAGGATATTTATTCTTAATAGTCACCTTATTCAATTGTCGATAATCAATACACATCCTCAGTGAGCCATCCTTTTTGCGAACGAATCATACTAGTGCTCCCCAGGGGGACATACTAGGCCTTATGAATCCCTTCTCTAGCAAATCTTTCAATTTCTCTTTTTATTCTAATAATTCTATTGGGGCCATTCTATACGGAGGAATGGAGATTGGTTGGGTACCTGGTATTACATCAATACGAAACTCTACTTCTCGTTCAGGAGGCAAACCTGGAAGATCTTCAGGAAATACATCAAAAAATTCATTTACCACCGGAACAGCATGAAGAGTTGGTGGCTCCGCTTCTGTATCCCTTACTCTAAATAAATGATATATGTATCCCTTGGAAATCATTCTTCTTGCCTTAAAATAAGAAATAAATCTACCTCTTGGTACGCCAATTTCACCTTTCCATTCAAGGACTGATTTATTTGGAAAATGGAAATATACGTGCAGCAATCAATTGTGGCATAACAAGACACCAACCAGTCCATACCCATTATAACATCAAAATCTACCATTTATAACTCCACAAGATCAGCCATCGTATCACGACCACAAACAGTTACTATGCAGCTTCGGTAAACCCTTCTAGCTATAATAGATTCCCCAACCAGTGTGGACACTTCAAATGGCTTAACTAACAGTTCGGGTATTCTTTCAAACTTTCCAGCAACCAATGGAGTAACATAAGATAATGTAGAACCGGGATCAATTAAGGCATATATATCGAATAAAAAGATAGACAACGTACCCATAACCACATCTGGGGAAGCCTCTAAATTCTGTCGATCCGCTAGAGCATATATACGATTTTGAGCCTCGCTAGAACTCGTGACTTCTCTATCACCTCTAACATGACCCATTGGTTTTGCACCCCTTCCTAAATAAGGCATCGATGATGATGATGCAACAAATTACCCCGTAGGTCGTGCCATACCCCCTATGCCCCTTCGTGGGCATTCTCACATCATATGCCCCGACATACCACGCAAAAAGAAAACATTGGTCCCCATCTGACATTCACCCAAATGATACCTTCCATATTTATTGCATGGCTCTCAAGGAGGTCTCGATTGGCTCATATTCCCTTGCCCTTAGTACCCAACTATCCGCAAACTCTAACTCTCACTTCTATGCCCAAATTGATTTCCTCTGGACCCTTGGAACTGTGGTGGGG
>NW_025840829.1:0-2120 GCF_002878395.1 Capsicum annuum
CCAATTTTATTTGAAATGAATCAAATTAAGCCATTATTCGTAATAATGGCTTAATTTGATTCATTTCAAATAAAATTGGTCAATTGATCACTCTACTCATGACGAATACACTTAGTTGATCATTTAATTACTATGAGATTAATTGAAATTGTAAGTTTATATTTTATTTTAGTTAAATCAATTTAGTTATTACTAATAATGACTTAATTTGAATGATTTCAAATAAAATTTGTCGATTGATCCCTATACTCAGGACGAATACACTTAGTTAATCATGTAATTACGATTAGATTAATTGAAATTGTAAGTGAACTCATTAATTCATGTTTAATTTTAGTTAAATCAACATAGTTATTACTAATAATGACTTAATTTGAATCATTTAAAATAAAATTGGTCAATTAATTATTCTACTAAGGATGAAACACTTAATTGATCATGTAATTACTGAGATTAATTGAAATCATAATTGAAATTACTAATTCATCTTTAATTTTAGTTAAATCAATATAGTTATTTCTAATAATGGTTTAATTTGAATTATTTCACATAAAATTGGTCAATTAATCATTCTACTCAGTACGAAACACTTAATTGATCATGTAGTTACTATGAGATTAATTGAAATCGTAATTGAACTTACTAATTCATTTTTAATTTTAGTTAAATCAATATAATTATTTCTAATGATGATTTAGTTTGAATCATTTCAAATAAAATTGAACAATTGATCACTCTACTCAGGACGAACATACTTAGTTGATCCTGTAATTACCATGAGATTAATTGAAACTGTAATTGAACTTATTAATTTATATTTTATTTTAGTAATTAATTTAGTTATTACTAATAATGACTTAATGTAAATCAATAGATGACTAACATGTTACAACAGATGAGTAATCTGTTGGAAATGACCAAACAAATAAAAACATCTGTTGAAAATAACCAAACAGATATAGACATTTGTTGCTACAAATGACTCACTTGTTGCAACAACTAATTCATCTATTGAAAATTATCAAACAGATATAGACATCTGTTACAACAGATGACTAAGTTGTTGCAACATATGGCTCATCTGTTGGAAATTACTAAATAGACAAAATATGTGTTGAAAGCAATTTAAAATACTAAAGCTCAAATATTTTTTAGGAGAAATCAAACGTTTTTCCCCTTGTCTAAGGTCTTGTCTTCAATTTTAGTTAAATTAATTTAATTATTATTAATAATTGCTTAATTTGAATCAACAAATGACTTATCTGTTATAAGCATTTATTGCAACAGATGACTAATTTGTTGCAACAAATAGGCGATCTGTTATAAAATAATTAAAATACTAGGGAACTCAAACATTTTTAGGAGAACTCAAATGCTTGTCTCATTGTCTTAAAGACTTATCTTTAATTTTAGCTAAATCAATTTAGTTATTACTAATAATTTCTTAATTTGAATCAACAGATGACTAATATGTTACAATAGATGATTCATCTATTGGAAATTATCAAACAAATAAAAAATTTGTTATAATAGATGGGTCATTCATTAAAAAGCAATTAAAATACCAGCGAACTTAAATATTTTTAGGAGAACTCAAACGTTTGTCCCCTTGATCCTTTTGCATTTGATGTATGGTACATTATTTTTATCTTCTTTACCTGTTTCATGAAATTTTTTATGTGCTTTACTTATTTGTTGTGCCCTTGTTGAAATTTTTGAAATTTTTTTAGGTCAAATTTTGTTCGTATATCACTTGGACATTACTTCATAGGTGATTTTATAAGTATAATTATGATTTTTGTTGAATTTTTTATTAGTATATCTGCTACTACTACAATGGATTGAACCTGCAACATGAATCCGATATATGAATCATTTGTTGCAACATATGACTAATCTGTTGCAATAGATGACTCATATGTTGGATTCATGTTACAACACTATAATATGAATCAAACAGATGAGTAATCTGTTGCAACAGATTAGTCATATATGTTGAAACAGATTACTCATCTATTGCAACAGATTAGTTAATATATTACAACAGATTAGTCAATATGTTGCAACTGATTAGTCAATATATTGCAACATATTACTCATCTGTGCAACAGATTAGTCAT
>NW_025840830.1:0-1865 GCF_002878395.1 Capsicum annuum
GTTAAGTACTTTGAGAGGTATCGAGAGATAATAGACTTGGTGATTACGAAAAATAGGCATACAGGTAGACCCAGAGGTTCTGGGTTCATCATTTATACAGATCCAACCGTTGTAGACACTGTTATAGCCAAAAGCCATATTATCAATGACAAACTTGTAGACACTTTTATAGCCCAAAACCATATTATCAATGACAAACAACTGAGTTGTTTAGCTTCTGCTTTTGTGTACCTCCTCCTTTCATATTCAATTGATGTTGAATTGGAGTTGTGAGATGTTATAAAACTATGCTCAACTTTGTTGACTACCTGTAATATATATACACACTTTAGTTAGTCATGCTTTAGGTATAGGGTCTATGGGAAACAACCTCTCTATCTCTAAGTAGGGGTAACGTATGTATATGGGATTACACTGGGAATATTGTTATTCTAAGCCGAGTGACTGTTGTAAGCAACCTCTCTATCTCTATCTCTTTCTCATCTGATACTGAATGACATGTTGAAGGTTTGGCAGGACTATCATACACTTGTATGTAGCTTTCTTGTGGTAGATTTTTAGCATCTTGATTTATGTGAATCATTTCTAGGTGAAAGGTTATATAAATGAAATGTCCATCTGCCTCAGATGAAGATGAAAGAATTTCAAATCTTGCCAACCTTTTCTTTCATGAGTTGTCAAAGAAAGGTAACATATCTACCAAACTTTTCTTTCATCAGTTGGTAATAAAGAAGTCAATCTATCTTATCTCTTTCTAGTCTTTCTACAGTTGAGCTTTTTTCATCTGCTGTTGCATGTTTTTGACTGTACACACACATCAAATATTACTGTTTTTTTCTCTTTGAACTTAATGTTTACAGGGATCAATCAAATTTATAACCTACTTCAAGATATTCTTGGCAAGTTATCTAGCCAGAACTCGAAGGAAGAATCATTCTGCAACATCGTGCATTTTTTAATTGCTTTAATTAAGAAGGTTCCATGAATTTGACTTGCTTCTTTGGGCTCTTCTGTAGAGAATTGATTGGAATGTTTGTATTTTTAGGACAAGCAAATGGAAGCTCTTGTCGAGAAAATTTGCAAAAGATTTTGTGGAGTTACTAGTATGGAATTTGAAAATTGTTTTGATTTAATTCCGTGAAGAATTTTTGCAATATGATCAACTATTTAGAAGAAGCTAAGAGAGAAAATATATTGGGTACTTTTAGTTTGCAACGATATCTGTTCCCTAAGTTTACACTATGCTAAGCTTAAGAACTTATTCTGCCCTTGGGTTTGGTCTGTTTACCTATACTTTCTTGAAACTAAATATAAAACTATGTATGTCTCTTTATTTTTGCCCCTAAACTTGACATTGAGGTTTACCACAACTTTCTGTGAGGTTTCACAGTTTTGTGGATAAAGCACGATACGAGCTTGCTCCACTTGCTATTGCTAGCCAAGTCGTGCAGTTTACTGTCAGATTTTATAGTTGTTTCTCTAGTTAATCCTGCGTGATCTACATTTCAAAGATGTGGTGGTTGTCAACTTTGAGTTGTGGTTTTGCGTGTTTCAAAGGTTCTAATATACTTATTTGAGATTGTTTTAGAAGTTGCCGGTCTTTCAGTACTATTTGGTACCACAGCTTTGTGGATGCTTCATCTGATAGTTGCTTTCATACTCAGGTTTTATGCTATTATGGAAGGCGTGTTTACAGTATTTCTAGGAGTACCTTTGCAAAAATTTAAAATTAAAATTATAATTAGGAGACCTTTGAATGAATAGATTTTAGTGAGTTTCTGATTTGCTATTTGAATTATCACCAGAGAAACTTCTGCATGTTAACATGCTCTTTTATGCAGATATTAGGCTATACGAGTACATAT
>NW_025840831.1:0-1180 GCF_002878395.1 Capsicum annuum
TTTTCCCCCCCCCCCCCCCCCCCCCCCACCCCCCCCCCCCCCCCCCCCCCCCCCCCCCCCCACAAAATAAATCCAACCAGCACACAATTTTTTTTAAAAATTATTAAAATTAAATAAAATTTTCTTATCCCCCCTACACCTATCCTCTATCCCCCACTCCACTATCCGGTCCTCAATATTTTTCTTAAAAAAAATCATAATTTTTTCTTACCCCACCCCTTATCTTATTCGTTCTCATTGTTTTGTGTTAAATATATACAAATATTTTTAGAAAATATTTTTTTATTTGCGTAACAAGTACAAAAAAAAAGTACATAATTTGTGACAAATTAGCAGGAAGAAAATTATTTTATTAACAATTATTGCTAAATTTAATATTTATAATAATTAAAGATATTTTAGTAAATTATCAGTCACGGCACAATATCATACCGTCAAATCAAATAATAAAATTGTTATTAAACAACAGTGAATGATACAGTCCATCCAAATATTATATTGTACTATATTCTACAATATAATACCATACCATATAGTACGCATCATGAAATTATGATAAACCACCATTCAAACAAAGTGTAATGAGAAATCAAATATATCAAATTAAATATTAATTTTACTTCCGAAAGAATGTTCTTACAAAATTGCAAGACAAATGTAAGTAGTCACAAATAAAGGTGTAAAGAAGAAAAATTCTTAAATAAATATAATATTATCTGATTAAAAATAACAAAATTCGTTTCTCTATTTATAAAAAAAACCTATGTCAAATAGCATTTGAATCTACTCTTATGAAAATAATAAATAAAATCTATCTGAAACTAGAAAAAGCTACTCCCTCTCCTGTGTCACCTTTTGATCGGGCATAGAATTTAAGAAATGAGTGATTATAAAATTAATTCTCTTAAAATTTACTTTTTAGTTGTTTTTTCTTATTAAGTGAGATTCGATAAGAATAAAATAAGGATGTTGGCATTAAATAGTTATCAATTAATTTGAAAGATGACATTCTTTTTAATTGTTTTGTTTACTTTTTAATTGTTTTTTCTTATTAAGTAGACTCGGTAAGAATAAAATAAGGATATGACATTAAATAGTTAACAAATAATTTGAAAGATGACATTTTCTTTTGGATGGATTAAAAAAAAATGGCATGGAGAAAGTAATTTTTTTTTTTTTT
>NW_025840832.1:0-1519 GCF_002878395.1 Capsicum annuum
GAAGTTTGTTCCTCCATAGCTTTTTCCATTGAAATATGTCTGTTTTTAATTAACTGAGCAAAATATTTGTTGTGGACAGGAGAGAGTATTGCTTCAACACATGAAGGCTTGCTCTGCAATGCCTTCGGTTTCTTCTATTTATAGAATGAAATTTTTTTACAAAGTCTTTACACGTTTTCTAAAAAGAATCAATCCTAAAACTAAGTTTCATAGCCTTTAAAAAAGTTAAAAAGGCTAGAAGGCTAAAAAGTTAATGCTATAGCCTTTAAAATAAGTCAAAAAGGCTAGAAGGCTAAAGTATAATAATTTTGTACAACAATTTTACGTAAATAATTTAGTATCTTATCTTCTATTACTCCATTGATATCTTCTCGTTGTCGTATCTGCTGTTTTTCCATATCTCCATTATTGCTTCTTATCTTTTCTTTCCAACTGGCATGCTCATCCTCTTGATTTTTATTCTAGGTGTACTTCTGGAATAATGTTATCTTCTCCATTACATCTTGAACATTGATGGTCTGGATATTTGTGTCCAATTATCTTACAATATCTTGTCAATAATTCGTCTGAAATAAATCCTTTTTTAATTGCTCCTGCAGTAGATTGTTTTTCTGGGTTAAGTAATGTCATTATCCATTGCCTAACATCTTCCATATCTGCTTGTTGTAGCTCTTTTGAATTTGAATAAATCATCTAATGGTTATAATTGTTAAAGGACTATGATATGAGTGTGCTGTACCATCCGGGCAAGGCCAATGTTGTGGCGGATGTCCTAAGTAGAGTGTCCATGGGTAGTGTTTCGCATGTGGTAGAAGTTAAGAAAGAGTTGGCTCGTGATGTACATCGTTTGGCTAGATTAGGGGTTAGGTTGTTTGACTCTGCTGAAGGTAGTATAGTTCTGAATCCTCCTTGGTTTCAGAAGTGAAGGAAAAGCAATACTTAGATGCTAGTTTGGTCAGACTGAAGGAGTCAGTCAAGGACCAAAAAGTAGAGGTTTTCTCCCAAGGGGGAGATGGTGTGTTGAGATTGCAGGGTAGATTGTGTGTCCAAAATGTTGATGATCTGAGATAGAGGATTATGGATGAAGCATATTGGGTGCGATATTCTATTCATCTTGGTGCCACCAAGATGTACCGAGACTTGCGAGAAATCTATTAGTGGAATGGCATGAAGAAAGGTATAGCAGCGTTTGTAGCTAAGTGTGCAATATGCCAACAGGTTAAGGTTGAACACCAAATACCTGGTGGTATGATGCAAGAGTTTAGTATTCCCACCTGGAAGTGAGAAGAGATAAATATAGACTTCTCCTTCCCGATGCCATCATAATTCCATTTGGGTTGTGGTTGATAGGTTGACTAAGTCTGCTCATTTCTTGCCTGTTCATACTTCATATACTGCTGAGGATTACGCTAGATTGTATATCTGAGAGCTAGTCAGACTACATGGAGTTCCCTTGTCTATCAGTTCGGATAGGGGTACTCAGTTCAATTTGCAATTTTGGAAAGCTTTTCAGAAGGGT
>NW_025840833.1:0-2720 GCF_002878395.1 Capsicum annuum
GAATCTATGATATATAGAAAAAAAGACTGTTATTTATTTATTATTATCTATCATTAAAAATAAAAGTAAACATATTACTGTTCAATTTACTACATAATGACATCTGTATGATAACAAAAATCCTCTTTTTACCCCTCTCTCCCTTTATTCCTTTTCATTTGTTTTATATTTAAAAAAGTTTCAATAATTATTATTTTAATCTTTTGTTTCATATTTAAGTTAATACAAGTTAATTTGAATCAATTGAGGAAGAGACAAAAAACTCAGAGAAAAGAAAGCAAGAGATCAAGTCATCAGGATGAAAATAAATTCCTAAGACCTATCTGATGTAGGATAGTTGCAAGCCTGCAACAAAGCTAAAATTCACATTATTTGTGGAGTTTATTTTTTAAGAAAAAATATTGATTCATTATTAGTATAGTGAAAAGGGTCTAATATACCCTTCAACTATTGAAAATGGTACACAAATACCCTCCTTCCACCTTTAGGCTCAAAAATACCCTTTCATCCATTTATTTGATTCACAAATCCCCTTAGAGGATTCACTTTCCGAAATTCCAAGTGACATGATTCCTCCTTCAGAATCTATTTCTTTTATGATTCCTTCTCTCACTTCTTGAAGACTTTCTTTTTCATTCAATAGCGCCTCTCCTATAAGAGAAGGAGCTTTCTTCACCCCTACGTACGGCAGACCCTTCTTCGACGAGTGCCCTTTCCCCAGCCTCCAATCGTCTCAGAAGAGAAGACTAAGCTCAAACGAATTGCAGTCCCCCCCGGACCCTCCTTAGTGACTTTGGTCAGGAAAGGGAATAGGGCAATAAATAAAGTTTCGGCTTAGAATTAGACCTTCTGTAGATGGAACTTCAGACTTCTGGATAGGCTTGAGAAAGCCTAGACCAAAGGTGCCTAATAGCCTAGCCAGACTCATCGGGTAGGGAATCCCATCCTCAGCGAAGCCAGTAAGCAAGCCCAAGTCCACGCAAGAAGGCCCGCTGGATCTATCCAAATTCAAAGCCCATAGAGACGAAGGCCAAAGCATTGACTGAAGAGGGGGACAAAGAGATATTCGCCTTTGACTTCTTCTCCGCCTACTGACTACTACTCGGCTAGATGCTCCTATTTCTTATTCGTAGATCGTAGATTCAGATGCTATTAGGTAAGGAAAGTCAGTCCTTTCATTCCTTTCTGAGAATAATCCCCAATAGCTCGCAGATGAGGAATTCTTCTGCTACGACCCTTAGGCGAGCTAATCAGTCTTGCTTTGCCAAAAAATTCCTCCTCACTCCCCCTTTTTCAATAAATAAACCCCACGGGGCCCCTCTCTGATAAGGAAGGAAACGAAATAATCTCAATTTTATGACAAATCCGGTCCGATGACTGTCCTCCACTAACCACAAGGATATAGGGACTCTTTATTTCACTTCGGTGCCATTGCTGGAGTGATGGACACATGCTTCTCAGTACTGATTCGTATGGAATTAGCACGACCCGACGATCAAATTCTTGGTGGGAATCATCAACTTTATAATGTTTTAATAACGGCTTACGCTTTTTTAATGATCTTTTTTATGGTTATGCCGGCGATGATAGGTGGATCTGATAATTGGTCTGTTCCGATTCTGATAGGTGCGCCTGACATGGCATTTCCATGATTAAATAATATTTCATTCTGGTTGTTTCCTCCAAGTCTCTTGCTCCTATTAAGCTCAGCCTTAGTAGAAAAATACCCTTCCATCCACCTATTTGGATCAAAAAAACCCTTAACATTAAATTTAAGTCCAAAAATGTCTCCTCCTTTATATTATATTATTTTTTTTGGTTTCACGTAGGAGTAATTTTTTTTTGTAATTATAAATTTTTAATTATGATATTACATATTTTTTGGTGGAATAGATATGCATTAATTAGTATATTATTTTTTTGATCCCACGTAGTGGTGGGCTTTTTTTAGTTACAATCTATTTTATTATTTTGGGATTTTTTTAATTACAACTTTTTATTATTATATTATTTCTGAGTTTTTTTAATATAATTTTTTATTATTATATAGTTTTTGTGGGTTTTACGTCAGGGGTGCATTTTTTTTTAATTATTATTTTTTCAGTTTTAGGTTGGTACCAAGTTATCAAGTAACTTATGGTACATTATAATAGCTATATTTATGGTAATTTTTATTTTTTCAAGAAATATATTTTTTCTATTTTAGGACTCTTAATTTCCTTCCATATATTTTAGGACTCTTAATTTTCCTATATATTTCGGGTTTCATATTTATATATTTTAGGACTCTTAATTTCATTCTATATATTTATTTAATAAAATAAAAATTAAAGGAAAAATATTAAATAATTTTATCTATAGTAAAGTCTTCTAAGGGAGAATGTTTTTTTTTTTAAAAAAAAGTTATTATTTTTTTTTGTTTCACGTAGGGGTGTTTTTTTTTAATTACATTTAAATATATATATATATATCATTACTATTTTTCTTTGTATTATTACTATTTTTATGGTTTCACGTTGGAGAAGGATAGAAGTGTAAAATATTATGCATTCTTACCTAAATTAAATAAAGACTTAAATTACTTTCAAGTTTTTTTTTTTATATAAAAAGTTCAAAACCTAAAAAGAACTAAAAGTCTTCAAAATTTTACCTAAAATATGTTTTCTAATATTTGAGCACTCATAGTTAATGATTATCTATGTGTGCTCAAATATTAGAAA
>NW_025840834.1:0-2731 GCF_002878395.1 Capsicum annuum
CCTTACGTGGAATTTGATTGGGCTGCTGATTTTAGCTCTACTTAAGGTCTAAATTTGGTTTCCTTTTGGGCTCTTTTGGACTCAATTTTCGATCTCTTTAAAACTAAATTTTAGCCTCTAATACTTCTATTATTTGACTTTAACTTGGGGCTCTAAATAGCTATCGCATTTTAACAATTCATTTCTCTTGGAATTGAACTCTTCTTCCCCAAAAGAACACCTTTCAATCGGCTATTGTCGTGTAATCGATAAGTAACGAGTTCAACCAAGCAATTATTAGGTCATGAGTTCAACCAAGTATTACTAATGATGTTAGCATTAGAATACACTACCTACGTCGTATCACTTACAATGTCATTCTTTCTCTAATTCTTCTGAGTCTCCCTTTTTTTTTACTTTAGTAAAACTTCAGATAAATTAAAACAATAATTAAACTATCACTCACTAATCGAAACTTAGCAAATCTTATTCATCCTTTCATGAAAGATGAAGGATCATGACTTATAGATCGCGAGTTCGACCAAGTACTAACTAGCTCAAGAATTTAAACAAGCAATTATTAGATAACAAATTCAAGCAAGTAATTATTAGGTCACAAATTCAAATAAAGTAATTACAAAGTTATATCACTAGCCGAATGGAAATGACAAATCTTATTTAGGATTTTATGTGAGCAATTACTTGCTAACAAACCCAAAAAGACAATTACTGAGTCACAAATTCAAGCACAATAACTATCAAGATCATGATTTCAAGCAATTTACTAATACAATTTATATTTGTGTAAACTACCTACATCACTCCTGTTCGAGTATCCCCTTTTCTCGAATCCTAATAAAGTTCTTAAATATATATAATTTTACAAATATCCACTGATTCAAAAACTCAACAGTAATAGTAACTGATTATTTTTTAATATAATCCTTCCATATAATATAAAAAATCTATTTTACATCATGCATAATTTTTCTGTGCAAAATTTAAGATCACGAACTATAAAATATAAACTTATCAATTAAATTTTACCTTTTTATAAAAAAATAATCACATTTGAAATTCTATTTGTTGAAAAATTGAAATTAGTTCTAAGATTGATTTTAAAATTGGGCAAGTTTATGTCAATGGGTCTATGGTGTTTCTCGTTTTCCTTTTCCACCTTCACTTTACCAATAATAAACATTTCTCAATCATGTATTAAAAAATCCTTTGATAGTTTGGAATGATCCTTCATTAGGCAAGCCCTGGTTTTTTTCAATTTCCCCCCTAGGCTCCCCAAACTTATCATATCCTGCATCTCCACCTTATTTATTTCCATCCTTGTCAATGGGGGATACACATCCAGTTTCAAGCCTTCCAGGGAAATCCCCTATCTCTTTACATTTGATCCTTTGTATAGAGCTTCTGTCTTGAAGGATTAATCATAAAGTGGACACTCATCAGTGGAATCCCATTCAGATTAATTGTAGAGGCCCAAAAATATTCCATCTTTTCTTCATAGATGACCTTACCCTATTTTCTAAAGCTAACATTCTCAATTATACTACCATTTATAGAACTCTTGCCATTTTCAACGCTCACTCCGGCCAAAAAATTAACCTAGCCAAATCTAAGGTGTTTTTCTCCTCCAACTGCCACACCTCACTAAGGATCATCTCACATCTACTCTTGGCATTAAGGCCAACAACTCTTTTGGGAGGTAATTGCGCTTTCCCATTTTCCATGGCCCTGCTAAACTCAATGACTTCCAGTTCATTTTTAATAATTTAAGTACCAAATTAGTTGATTGGGAGGTTAAAATCCTAAACATGGCCGGTAGGACCACTATTGCCAAGGCTAGTCTGGGGAGTATTCCCAACCATGTCATGCAGTATATCCTTCTTCAGATTCATAATCTTATGGATAAGGCCCAAAGAAACTTCATCTGGGGAACTACTGACTCCAAAAAAAAAAAGAATGCACATGGTTAGGAGGGACACTATCACCCAACCCAAACACTTGGGTGATCTGGGGATGCAAAAAACTAGTATCAAGAATGAAACTTTGCTTTGCATTTTAGCCTGGATACTGCACTCTAATCCCTTTAAACTTTACATTCATGATTGCAGGTTGATGCTAAGAAGGCTAGGCAGACCCCCCGTCCAACATAGCTACAGGGAAGATAACAAAGTAGTGAATACAAATCTGTCCCACCCCCTTGTAGCCCATACAATATGGGATGATATGCAAAGAAAAAGTTTATGTAGGACAATTTCTAACCTGCAAATCCTTGGGATACGCAATCTTCAAAAACATAAAACTACTATTCAAAAAACTATCCATATTCAACAACTATGTGCATGCCTCACTCTTCTAATTTGATGTTTATTCATCAATCAACCCATTCCAGGTCTCTTCTATTTCTCTTTTTAGTACTTTTTCATGATAGATTCAGAATTTAAAGTTATGAATTTCAAATTTTAAATTCTATTCTGAGTTAGTTTAATATTATAATTTAAAAACAAAAACACTAGTGGTTATTACCATCTGTACTAGTCTTGGTGGATGGTAACTGTTGATAGTGGCAGGTGAAAGACATTCAGTGAAATAAGTCGAAATGCACGTAAGCTGGCACAACACACAGTTATAATAATAATAATAATAATAATAATAATAATAATAATAATAATAATAATAATAATAATAATAATAATAACAACAACAACAACAACAACCACAACCACAACAACAACAA
>NW_025840835.1:0-4015 GCF_002878395.1 Capsicum annuum
CCAAGTGATTGATTAAATAGAACAACATCCTATAAAACATATGGTAATAAGTGAGTTTTATGAAGCAAATAACACCTACATGAAAGTGTTTTTTAGTAATATATGTAACATATATAAAAGTACACCTAAAAGGCATATGACCTACAAATAGATAAGTATAAGGCATGCAACCTTCAAAAACTAGGGACATCCTGTAGAACCTCTTTGCTATATCTTAAGTATAAGAACACTGCCACTAGTTTAAATTATGGGTGGAGTGGTTCTGTATGTGTTCCTTACCTCAAAACATATTCAATTGATTTTCTATGTTGTCTTTTAGTTTTTGAGAATTTTCTCACAAGTGTTCCGACCATTTAAACCTGACAACTTTCTGAGTATATCCAACCATTGGAACAAGGGTAGAGAGCCTTATAAATATGACTGCATAGTGGGAATTGAGGCTAACTATGTTTTTGTTACAGGTTGGTAATACACAATACACTTGATGTTTGATTCCTTATTAAGGATCAAATAAGAAAATGAATAAATGAATTTTGAGGGCACCATAATCAATGATCTTTTACACACTACCAATTACACATAATGTTAGCACATATTTTTATTTTGTAGCATATAAGGAATAGCCGTTTTGTCTTAACAAGTTAGGTTGTCCATGCTAATAGATTCACCATGATACAACAAGTAAAAATGCTCCATTCTCTTTCTAGGTAAAGGAACTAATAAGAAAAACTAGTATATCATATGAATGCTCTACTACGGGCATACGTCAAATGAACCTTGCAGTAGCTTTATATAGTTGACCCCAACATGCATATACACAATAAATGACCTTTATACAAATAATACATGTTCACCTCTAGGGTACAAAATTGAGGTGATATTTTTGATTGCCCACTTTGTTGACACTGCTATTAAAACTGGGTACCAAAATTCACATTGATACTAAATTGATTTATCTGTCTAATAAAAGTTCAAGACATTGTTAAGGGAGTACTTTTGGTGTACCATTAAAACTGGTTAACATTGAGTCATCAATATATCCTTTTAACAACATATGCTTTATAAGCATCCTCTATAATAAGGGTACAACCTGCATCACCTACATCTTGTCTTCCTATAATATTAGGGAACTTTACCAACTCATCTCTCTATTCTATGCTATAAAAATGCCGTTCTCCTTTATATCATCTAGCCAAATACAATTGTACTAGTGATTGACTAACACAAAGCCTTCCCTTAATTTGAATAATATAGTATATCATAACTTATATCTAACTCCTTAACATTTTCAACCTAAATCTTTAGTCATATTTTCTTCTATAACTAAAATATAGATCACAATAAGATAGTATAATTATACATATACTTTTGTCACATGAAATAATTGAACAGTTATCCTATGAGTTTTCTAACTGCATAAAATGTCACATGTTTTAACCTATTTAGGGTTTTCATATGTACATATCAATAATTCCAACTACTAACATACCCGGGATTAGGAATAAGCACATGGGCTCTATCAACCAACTAATCTGTAACCAACACCATTTAAGGTTCACCTACCAAACTATACTATTGCCAACTAACATAAAGCCAGTTCAACTACCTTTATCTCCAATATATGCCTAAAGATTCCATATATATTACTAACAAAGTTCTAAATGTCCTCTATAGGATTCCTATGAACACTGAAGAGGCAAGTTTGAGGAAATTTTGGTCCCATAAATTAGTCACATCCTTCTAAGAAGGTATACAGAGGGAAATGTCGTAGCCCATCTCTATGACTAGATAACTATTTACTTTATAGCATATGCATAATCTTATTATATCCCACTTCAATGAACTAACATAATACAAGAGGTGCAAATACGGATGTCGATGCAAGTAATGTAGAAACCTCAACAAGCTTTTCTCTAACTTTTAATAACATGAAACCTTTCTCTGGAGATTGCCTCATAAAAAATACAAGCCTTAGCTATTTACAATAGTTGATGTTAGGCATAATAAGTATAACCTGTATGATGGTAGACCATAGTATGAATGGGCATATATTTTTGAAGTTAGCTCTATCACATGATGTAGATTACAAAAAAAGAGACATTTCCTAAATGTCCAAGCAGCCCTATAATTATAAATTTGGCGTGCAACACATTCATAAGTAAGGATCTACTAGACACGGCTTTCTAGACTCCCTAGGATGAACTGCTATGATACCACTTATGTCACACCTCAAAACTAATGAGACGACATATACCCGATGCCCTAACGGACCGAGAGAACAAACTTATTACCTATGCTTACTGTACATATACCTGTGATAATCCTAAGTCCATGACAAGTATAAGAAAGATGCTCGAATAAAATACCAACATACATAGGCTTATGAGCATGCCTAACTTGGCCAATGAACCCTCTAATACCAAAAGACAAAACCCCACTGCACTTTACTTTAATATACGTCTACAAAGACTCTAAGAGATGGACAACTTAGCTTAGGTTGGGACAGGACCCCACCATACACTTAACTAATACAATACAAAAATGCATGCTACAGACTCGGCAAAGCTCCGAATTAACCTAGAGCTCATCACAAGCCGCTGAATATCCTGCACTTTTATTGGGGAGATCTATTATAACTGGAGTACCTATACCTGCGACATAAAACACAGTGTGCCCCATTAGGGACGTCAGTACGAGAGAATGTACTGAATATGTAAGGCATAAAATAACCATATGTAAAACATGAGCTCAAATGAAAAATCAGGTTCAAATGTTAAGATAATGATAGAAAACCACCTTCACTTATACTTGTGGAATCGTGTACATTACATTTCTTTATTTACTTGCTCTTCTTTGCTTTATTAACTTTGTTAATATGTGATACAAGTGACCAGCTGATCAGTGGTAAAAAAGGATGACCTATCCTAGGCATTATGCCCCTGGGATACGTTCCTTATCAATACTCAAATCGGGATTGACCCATGCTAGGCTTTCCTTTCACCCCTGGGATACCACCCGATAATGGGATCAAACCATGCTAGGTGTTCCTTCCACCCCTGGGATACTACCCATAAATCCATGAATTAGTATCATCCCATACTAGATTTTTTCCCCTGAGCTACCACCCATATATAAGTATTTTACTTTACGTCAATTCTTTAATTTTTAAGATTGTTATTTCGGTGGTCATAGTGTTAGCTTTGGGACAACCAACCATAGTAGGAGACATGTGATTATGGACTTAAGGTAGTAACAATGACACAGAAATCAATTGTAACACCATTTTAATACTTAGGAGTTTATGTGACACAATAAGCATTTGATAGCTCAAACTAAAACACATATCAAGTGGAGACATTTCACTTATCAAGCCATGAGATATGGACTTAATTCAATGATATGATGGTAAAATACCTAGTAAATGATATCGAATGAAAGGGGTTACATGAACATGGGAACCAATAAAGCGCATGGACAGATTTAACATAGGAACAATATACATCACAAGTTAGGAAATCTAGATTATTCAATGGAACAATTTAAGAACTCATCCCACAAGATGAACCATGTTTGACCTAGGGTAGCTCATAGAATTCCTATTTAGAATAACTTTCTCATTCCAATAGTTGGAAGTATAATTCGGCAGAATAGAGCAATGAATACATATGGACTTACAAAACATACTTGTGAGAGCACGATAGATCTATAATAGGGACAAGTGCACATTCTATATAAGGACATATGCAAAATATATATTGGACAGAATATGCCTCCAATATATAAATACTCAAAACATGTGTAATGTAGGGTTCTATTGACTCAATGAACCTCGTTTTACCTATGACCCACAAAACTTATTGCTTAGAGTACCTTTATCGTGCTACTACTTATAAGTACAAACACATCGATATAGGATAACAAAGATATGTAGACGTATTTTGACACATTTGTGAAACCATGGGTAGTACGAAGGAGATCATTAACTACATTGAGATTGTACATCATCAATATGTAT
>NW_025840836.1:0-2371 GCF_002878395.1 Capsicum annuum
TTATTTTTAGTTAAGTGAGCTGACCTATGTGATTAGCATGCTTTTCAGGTACTAATGAGGAAGATTTCAACACTTTAGGTACTTGTGGACAGCAAAGGAAAACTTCACATAACAAGGAAAGCAGCTCTTGGACTGAATGTGACGCATGGGAACTTTTTCCCAGGAAAACTCAATATTTTTAAATAGTTAAGGATGCAGTAGCAATTTATTAGAGAAGGATGTTATTAAAAGCATTATTGCTGAATTTTTAGGGATAATTGACATTCTGTATTATTTTGAAAACAAGAAGAATAGCGGCTTAGCTTGTGGACAGAGGGAGAGAAACGTGTTTCTCTCTTAATTTTGCTAGTCATCTCCATCAACAAGATCGTTCTAAGTTTTGGTATGTTGAATATTTCTATGTTGATTTCTGTTTTAATTCATGAGTAGCTAAGTTTATCTGTTAGGCTTATGGAAACCTTGTAGTATACTCTCTATTGCTATGGGTTTGTGAATTTATGATGTGTCACGCCACTTATATCATTACTCTCTTCATTTTGATTGAATTCTCGTGGTTGCAAACATAGGGAATGCGCCATTATAGCAATAACTTGTTCGATAGAAAAGTTACTGTTTGGAAAAGAGAGTGTGATGAGAAAATAGGGTTTCCAACCTCTATTTTACACGTTAATGCTCTAGCAGGATTAACTTCTTGGGGAGTTCGTACAATTTGTTGCACACTTTGGATTCGAAAGAACTAAGGTGAATAAATCCTTAATGGTTGAGAAACATTTGGATTTAGAATTAGAATACGTCTCTCTATAAGTGCATGCATATATAAAATCCGTATTACTCATAGTTAATAGAGAAGTAGAAGCTACAAGGTGGACATAACCCTAACTTGTCATTCTCTGTGATCAAATATAATTACACATATCATCTCATCGTTACACTGATAATATTATTGTGCACTTAAACCAAACCCTCCTTATCTTAGAACCTTCGACCAACAGTCTAATAATAATTGCAGTACTTAGTGATCATAGTATTGCCTGTGGGATTCGACACCCAACCCAGTTGGGTTCTATATTTGACAGCGACCGCTTACACTTTCTAACGAGAGTTGTAATTTGGGCGTATCGCTCATTACTCATAGTCGGCTTTCAAGTGACCATATCTTTCATAAACTTTGCATAGCCTAGAATTTGATCCAATGCCTCAACTATTGGAATGTTTACAAACAATTCCTTCAACATAGATAGAAACTTCTGATATTTGCTCTCCCCCTTTCAATATCTAAGGTTAAGGTGGTCGAGGTCTTGGAATGGTATTAAGAATAGGATCCTCAACCTTACCCTTACCTTTGTCATCCATACTATTATCCTCAACATTGACTGACTTCTCTGCTTCTACATCAAGTAATCCCTCAATAGCAATAAGATCAGCATTATTTTTTGGTTCATTCAAAGTGGACATGGGCGGATTTATAGTAGTTTTGCCACTCTGAGTAGTAATTGCATTACAATGATTATCATTCTTTGGGTTCTGTACTATATTAATAGGAAGAGTGCCAGGTTGACTTTGATTCAACGTGGCTGACATTTGGCTGAACTTCTGCTCCAGCTATTTGATCGCGATAGTATGCGACTCAACCTTTTGACTAAACCCTGATAGATCTGCCTTAATCTTCTTAATACAACTCATTTGACTTTCTTGGCCTTTTACTAATTTTGACAATATTGCTTCCATTCTAGACTCATTATCTCGGCTACCTGGTGGTACATATCCGTCACTCTTCTCTTTGTACTCATCTTTGTACCTCTAATCACCATCTCATTCTCTACTCCCTTTCTAGGTTCCTATTATCATAATAGTTCTGACGTTGATTTCCTTGTCCTTTGGCTTGGAAACCCACCACTTCATGATCCCAATTCTTCATTTCATTATCTGTATCAGACTCAGACATTCTACAAGAAGATCCCTATGCTCCCACTACGTTTAACTTCTCAACCCTTATTGCTGCAAATTGCTTTTAAAGTAGCCCAATATTAGTTCTGAGCTAAGATACTTCTTGTGATACCATATCATTGCTAGATATGTAGTCACTTACAACCCTAATAGCCCATGTACCAACTCCTCTATCAATCTCTCTAGTATGCCATCCTCAGTTAGTGATAAAAATCTCATCTAATATCTTTTGGGCTATCTCCCAACATAGGTGCATAAGTGTACCTCCATATATTGTGTTTGCCATTACCCTAGAGCTGACATTCAAAGATCTATAGAACATGCTCAATTTCTTTTTAAATCAAAATCAAGATTTATACATAAACTCTACAGGTAACTACCTAAAATTATAGATCCTATCTTTCAATTGCAGCATCCTGGCCAA
>NW_025840837.1:0-1551 GCF_002878395.1 Capsicum annuum
ATGTTCAGGACCCTCCTGAACATAAAGTAAAATCCCATTTTTCAGGAGGGTCCTGAACAGAAAGTAAAATCCCATTTTTCAGGAGGGTCCTGAACAGAAAGTAAAATTCTATTTTTCAGGAGGGTCCTGAACATAAAATAAATTCTCATTTTTTAGGAGGGTCCTGAACAAAAGTAAAATCCCATTTTTCAGGAGGGTCCTGAACATAAAGTAAAATCCCATTCTTCAGGAGGGTCTTGAACATAAAGTAAAATCTCGTTTTTCAGGAGGGTCCTGAGCAAAAAAGTAAAATTCCATTTTTCACGAGGGTCCTGAACAAAAGTAAAATCCCATGGATGTGCATTTCCAATGGTAACTGAATCAAGTGAAACGAATTTGTCCCTGTTTCAACAAAGAAAATTTGTCAGTTAAAAACTTAGTGGTGGCTTGCAGATCTTGGCTTCTCAGGTATCTGCCCAGCACTCGGTCTTTTCATCTTTGTTCCAAATCGCTAACACTTCCCCTGTCTTGCCGCATCATTGACCCAGACCCAGATTGAGGGAAATGAGTTCTGACTCAAACAACGGGTTTCCATTTTACCATGCCCCTGAGGTGCACTCTTTTCCCAAATCTGAATATTTCTACGAATCCAATAGCCTGTCGATTGATAGACTTCCTTTGCTTCGTGTTGAATTACGATTATATTTCTTCCTGTGTTGTTCCTTTGCTTTTCCTCATATAATTGGAAAGACTAGTAGTAAATTTTGAAATCCTTTCTCGCTTGTGTTGACACAGAATTGACTTAAAATATAAAGAAATGATTGTGACTTTTATTTTGATAAACGACATAAGAAAAGACAAAAAGCGTGGATATATAAATGAAAGAAAAGGGCAATGTCCCATATTTAAAAAGAAAACTTATCTGAATACGACAACCAACTCCAATGAGTATGACATGCATTTTGGATTGAGCTGCCTGATCTTTCTATCCAGACTCCCCATTTGTTGTTGAGTTCGTGCCTTTTGCTGCTGAGTCGCTTCTTCAAATCCATTGGACTCATACATCACATTCGACCGACGACATCTTAAAAGTCTTTCGCCAACAAATCTCTTTCTTCTCACTTTTTACTTTTCTCTTGAACTCTCCATCGCCTTACGGTGCCCGTGAGGGTTTTCACCAATAAGACTCTCTCATTTTTATTTCTCTCCACTCACCATCGCCTTATGGTGCCTGCAAAGGTTTTTACCAATAAGACTCTCTCATTTTTATTTGCCTCCACTCACCATCACCTTATGGTGTCTGTAAAGGTTTTCACCAATAAGACTCTCTCATTTTTGTATTTCTTTCCTGATTTCTTATGCTGAGGGAGACAATCGGTACTTCACAATGTATCATCATATCCATTGCATGCTTAGCCTTAACATTATCAAAAATTGATCTGAAGGACTTTCTTTGGTTGTAGCTTGGCTTTTGGTTAAGGTTAGAAAAGATGGTAAGAGGCTCAAACGGTACTTGAAGTGGGGGTGGGACTTACAACTTTTGGAATCGACTCAAGCAACACATTAACTCAT
>NW_025840838.1:0-2539 GCF_002878395.1 Capsicum annuum
AAAAACCTCTAAAACTAAAGATACTTGTTGGACTTGTGGCAAGACAGGCCACAGAGCGAAAGACTGCAAGTCAAACAGAAAGAAGAAAATAAACCAATTAGATCTCTCTGAAGAAACCAGAACAAATTTATTCTCTATAATGGAAGATTCACCAGAATCTTCTGAGTCTTCTGACTCCTATGCCTCGTCCAGTGACGACTACAGCAATGAAGAATACATCAACGCTGCTTATGAGATGGATCAATCCCAATTTGGCCAAGAATACGCTTGTACCGGTACATTCTGCTCTTGCACTAGAAAAACTGTTAATGTCATTTAAGGAAATCCTAAAGAAATCTTGTTTGACATTATAGAACACATCCAGGATGATGAGGCTAGATGTAAATAACTTCTAGAACTCAAATGATTAATGCTTTCTCAAGAAGAAAAACCCTCCAAACCCATTATTCAGCTGTTTAGCATGAAACAGGTTATGTCTAGATTCGACAAACCTACGGAACTTTCTATTGCTGATCTTAAGGGAGAAATCTCTACGTTAAAGGGAGAGATCATGAATCTCAAGATCCGACTTGACCAAGTAGAACTTAACATTCTTACGGATCAAGTCCTAAAAAATATACCTCTCCACAGAAAGGTTTCTCCGCCAGAATCACCTAAAGCCTTCCCAATCATCCCAAATGATCATCTCCGAGAACCAGAGCCTAGTTCTTTTCCCGGCTCAGATTCTCCCTCCACATCTGGCAATGCTATTATGGCCATAAAGGCCTATAGCGAACACATAGTCATAAAAATTGTCATAAATAAAGACTTTGTTCTTAACAGAGTCACACTCTTCGATACAGGTGCAGATAGTAACTGTATCGTTAAAGGCCTAGTACCTACAAAGTACCTTCAAAAGAGTACCTCTCGTCTCTACTCAGCTACGGGAGAAAAAATGGAAATCCATTATCAACTCCCTAAAGCTCATGTTTGTAACAATGGCATTTGCCTTGTTAATGACTTCGTCATCACCGAAGATATCACAGAAGATATCATTTTAGGGAAACCTTTCGTCAACCAGATTCGACCTTACTGGAGTGACTACAACGGAATTCGTACAACTCTTTTAAACCAAACCTTATTTTTCCCTTTATTAAGGCCCCTCTCACAGGATGAAGGTAACCTTATTAAAGAACGAACTATTTTTAAAATTAACCGACTTTCTTCCCATATCAATTTTCATAAACAAGATGTTCACATAAAGAAAATTGAGCAGTCTTTAAAATCCCCGGAGATGATAACTAAAGTATCTAATCTGCAAAAAAAATTTTGAAAATGAAATTTGTTCCGAATTTCCTAATGCTTTTTGGGAACGGAAAAAACACTTAGTAGAACTTCCTTACATTTCAGGGTTTGACGAACAAACTATTCCTACTAAGGCCAGACCCATTCAAATGAACCAAGAAATGATGGAAATCTGCAAAAAGGAAATTGACCATCTTCTAAAGAATGGTATTATTAAAACCTCTAATTCTCCATGGAGTTGCTCTGCCTTTTATGTCAATAATAGTGCAGAAAAGGAGCGAGGAACCCCTAGGCTTGTAATAAATTACAAGCCTTTCAACGCGGTATTAAAATGGATCAGACATCCGATTCCTAATAAAAGGGATCTGTTAAAAAGAACTTTCAAAGCTAATCTTTACAGTTAATTTGATATGAAGTCTGGGTTCTAGCAAATCCAAATTGCTGAGAAAGATAAATACAAGACGGCTTTTAACGTCCCATTTGGACATTATGAGTGGAACGTCTTGCCTTTTGGTCTTAAAAATGCTCCTTCAGAGTTTCAAAACATCATGAACAATACCTTCAATCCTTAGACCTATATGTCAATTGTTTATATTGATGATGTGTTTATTTTTTCGGAGAACATTGATTCTCATTTTAAACATTTAAACACTTTCTTAAAAATTGTTAAATTTAATGGTTTGGTCGTTAGCACCAAGAAAATGAAGCTCTTCCAGACATCTATAAGATTCTTAGGGCATGATCTTTATCAAGGTAGCTATAAACCTATTTGTAGAGCCATTGAGTTCTCCTTCAAATTCCCTAATGAAATTATTGATAAGACTCAGCTCCAAAGGTTTCTAGGAAGTCTTAATTATGTTGTGGATTTCATTCCTAATATTAGGCAGGTCTGTGAACCTCTTTATAAGACTCAGCTCCAACGGTTTCTAGGAAGTCTTAATTATGTTACGGATTTCATTCCTAATATTAGGCAGGTCTGTGAACCTCTTTATAAAAGACTCAAGACTCAACAATTCCTTAACCATTTTTGGTTCCAGAGGATAACCCTCATATTCATTATCCAAAGTAATAATGGGCATTACCTGAGTGGTAATGAATTTGAATTCTTCTTTGATATGAGGAGTAGGTGTTGCCTTGGCCATTGCGGGATTTACGGCCTGTGCAAAGGTTTCTGGAGACTTCATGGCATAGCTTTGCTTTGACTGTAACGATGAGCTCGAAGATGATCCTTTATCAAAGGGTCTATTGGTTTTAA
>NW_025840839.1:0-1030 GCF_002878395.1 Capsicum annuum
TTATATTGTATAAGCTTATTGCTTGAACATCATTGGAACTCTTGGAGAGTTTTCAAAGCAATAGATTATTTGTTGAAATTCAAAATATATCGAATTGGATTGGTTATGAAGTATCATATCTTAGTGCAATTGATGCACTCATGTATCTTACAAATACTACAAGGCCTATAGTATAGGTGTCAAACGGGCCGGGCCGGGCCAACCCGGAACCGGACCTTCCATTTTAACCGGGTTGAGGGCCGGTTTTGATGCTAGCTGGGCCGGGCCAAACAGTAAAAAAATTTAAACCCGCCCTAACCCGGCCCACTTAACCCAACCTGGTCAAACCCACCAAAACCCGATCAAATCTGGTTAAAAATCGGTCAAACCCGTTTAAAAAATAAATAAATAATCCAATATACACTATATACACTCCAATATACAATATATATTTTAAAAAAAAAATATAAACAATTACACATATATACGTACCATTCAATATATAATTATATATGACTATACGTACTACTTTAAATAACACATATGCTATAATAGTATAATATATATATATATATATACACACTACAATATATATATATATATACTAATTTATAAAACATATACACATGTATACGTTAAATATATACTACTTTAGAAGATATATACACATATATATGGACCATTCAATATATATGTACTACTTTAAATAAAATATATACTACAATATACTTATATATATATATACAACAATATGTATATATATATAGTTACATACTAATTTATAAAACATATACACTTGTATACTTTAAAGATATACGTCTATAGAAGATATATACACATATATACACATATATACACACCATTTAACATATATGTACTACTTTAAATAAAGTATATACTACTGTATATATATACTTTTATACTAATTTATAAAACATATACACTTGTATACGTTAAATGTATACTACTTTAGAAGATATATACACATATATACGCACCATTCAATATATATGTACTGCTTTAAATAAAATATATACTACAATATACATAT
>NW_025840840.1:0-2152 GCF_002878395.1 Capsicum annuum
AAAGGTATTTTTCACCACCACCCCTCTAACAAAAATGATCTAAGATACAGTTTAAGTAATATATATAATAATGTCTCATCCTTAACCGTTTAAGAATAAATAAGGACATGAATTAAATTACGGTAGAATAGTCATAGACTAGGACTAAAATCTCATTGTCACCCAAAAACTTTAGATATTTCCATGCAAAGGCGGAGCTAGAAGCCAGAGGAGTTCATCTTAATCCTTTTCTTTAGAAATTTACAAATGTATATATTCGGTCAAACTTATTATTTATATCTATCTATAGTATGTGATGAGTCCTCTTAGTTTCTTGATTATGTTCATTTCTTTATATTTTCAATTCCTTCTGCGAAAATCCTGATTTCGTCACTATCTACACGGTTGGCCTATGAGGAGAAAAGAAATCAGGCATACACACGAATGTTGAATATAGGGAAAAGGCTCAAATATGCCACTAAACTATCAGAAATGACTCATTTATACCATCCATTAAAAGTTGGGTTCATTCATGCCATCGCCGTTACAAAACCGGCCCATCCATGCCATTACTTTTTAACAGATAGTTTTTTAAAAATAGCCTTGCCACGTGACAGCTTATTAGAGGGCCACATCATTTATTTTAATTTTTTTTTGATCCATTAAAAAGAATACACACAACTTTTTGATTCATTGAAAATTAGTTTGATCTATGCTTTTAAAATTTGATTAATTTTTCATGAATATATTCTTAAAACATTCTCGCTCGATTCGTTTTTTTTTTTGTCATTTTTGATATATTAAGATTGTTTTCATATTTTACCTTTAGTATTAATTATTTTTTTCTTCAAATTAATTTCAAATACAATAGTAAACATCATTTAATAAATATATTATAATAAAATAGCTATTTTAATTGACGGACGAGTAACCAAAAGGGAACGGAGAGAGTATACACTCCACATTTTTTATCACTTTATTTTTATTTTTTTTTAAAGATTCACGTTAACTAAAGTTTTTGTCATTTTTCAGTTGAAACTGAAGGATATAGAAACATTAAATATTATTATTATATTATTAATAGTTAGCTTCTCATTTTACCAACTTTACCTATACTATATATGTCGGCATGTTGTTGCCTTCCTGATTTTGCAATGATAAATGATGATGCATAAAGTGTTACGTACAAATGTTGAATACTGATTAGGGGCGGCTCAACCCTTTAGGAGAAAAGGCGGCCGCCTAAGACCCCAAAATTTGAGGGGTCTATTTTTGTTTAGTAATAATAAATTACAAATTTTAAGAAATATATTAAATACTATTTATAGAGAAAAGAAAAATTTTATATAAAAAAATAAAACGCAAGGCCTCCGTTAGATTTTTCCCTTAGGCCATAAATTTGCTTGAGCCGCCCCTAATACTGATGATGCCATTCTATGCTTAATAAAAAAATAAAAAAATAAAAAGTTACTTATATTCGGCTGACAAAATATTTCATGTATGCTAAGACATACTATATACTTAATTAGAATATCGTTTGGTTATAAATTTTAGTAGTAGATTTTTTTTTAAAAAAAATTCTTTAAATATTTGTTTGATCATAAAAAATTAATCAAATTTTAAAAGCATAGGTCAAATTAATTTTTAATGGATCAAAAAATTGGGTGGATTCTTTTTAATGGATCAAAAAAAAATTTAAAAAGAAAATTATTTTTTTTTTAAAAATAAAAAATAAAATAAAAATGACGTGGCCCTCTAATAAGCTGCCACGTGGCAAGACTGTTTTTAAAAACTGGCTGTTAAAAAGTAATGGCATAGATGAGCCAGTTTTGTAACGGCGATGGCATAAATGAGCCCAACTTTTAACGGATGACATAAATGAGCCATTTCTGATAGTTTAGTGACATATTTGAGCCTTTTTCCTTGAATATACAAATGGCATAATAGAGAAACACACACTTAAACTTGGCCTCAAATACCAAGTAAACACTTCAACTTTGAGTACGCACATCTAGACACCTCAACTCGCCTCTATTGTGTCAGTTGAATATTCCAACTTACAAAATGATCATCTAGACACCTACAAAATTTATGTGTCACATCAACATCTAGTGTCCACGACACAGAGGAGTGTTTAGTAGACAGTTGAGACCAAGTTAGAATGCCTAAATGT
>NW_025840841.1:0-1489 GCF_002878395.1 Capsicum annuum
CCATAGTGACGGGCCTGAGATGCCATCGTCCAGAAGGACCACCACCTCGCAAAAGAAAATACAAGGGAAAAATAGATGGGTTGTTTGACATTGCTTGACGTGGCTACAAAGTATCGAATTTGTTGACAGTCTCAAGGATAAAACCATACCAGAGCAGTACAGGGAGCAATAGTGCTTAGTTTGGTTTGCCCATTTGGTTATATTGGCAAGAGACGTCAACAAGGTCATAGAAGATGATTTGTTGGCGAGTGTTGAGGATTTTGATAAATTCAACAATTATCCCTGGGGATATGACAGCTTTTACTTGACTATCCAATATTTACTGACAAAGCTATCCTCGGGGACGACCACATTATACTGCTTTCCTTGGGCTTTCATGGTAAAATTAATGACTAATTTTACTCATCCATTAATTTATATTGAATATAGTTATTATGATTTTTTTTGCTTGCTTCCTATTTACATTTTTTAGGCTTGGGCATTTGAAGCCATTCCTCCCCTCCGAAAGTAGTTAATGGATTACCCAAATGAGGTTTCTCATCTAAGGATGTTTAGGTGGTTGGCTGCAAAGAGCAACACCAATATTAAGGAGGCTGATCTCTTTAACCCTTCGGATGATGCAGTACGTCTTCTTCAAGTAAAATAATTCTACTCAAAGATAAGAAAGATATTGAACAGATGTTATATCTGGTGCAACAGATGTTATATCTGATGCACCATATGAGACATCTATTGCGACGGGGTATATCTTGTATCTGATTACCCATCTGTTGCTTTGGTACTCTGAGCCTGACTCCTAAAAGATTAACCATCTACTGCAAATTATGCAACAAATATTTATTTTGATAATATATCGTTCATCTGTTGTGACGTACAGATCATTTGTTGCATAACAGATTACCCATTTTGTGTAGTTGTTGCAAATAATGATTGATATTTTGCATCAGATTATCCATGTGTTGCTCTGTTTCTCTAAACTAGACTCAAATGGATTTTAACCATATACTGCAAACTATGCAACGGATGGATCTTTTTTTTAAATGTAGCCCAACTGTGAAAATTATTATATTATATGATTTAAATGCATCTGTCTATTTTTATAGGTTGTGCATCCATGGATCGCGCCTACTGAGGAGAAGTTGGTGATGACTTCTTATATTACTCTAGGTCATATTGATACTATTGCAGACCCAACGGTGGAGTTAATAAAGAAGAAATTGGCTGGAGCAATAGCCATAAGAAGAGCAGTTACGCAAGGTCAGCCTAATATTGAGGCTCTTTATGACCAACCTTTTACTAAGGCAGATCCGGGTACTTCTTCTGGTGGAGTTGTTGGTGTTGGTGGCAGGCATGCTGATGCTGCTACCACTCATGATGATGAGCATGTTGATGCTTAAGAAAGAATAAATATGTTTGAAAACACCTCTTTTCGCCCTTACACAGGTCCCTCTCACCCCTCTTCACCCTCGTGTTCTCATTGCATTCACAA
>NW_025840841.1:1589-3291 GCF_002878395.1 Capsicum annuum
AAGAAAGAATAAATATGTTTGAAAACACCTCTTTTCGCCCTTACACAGGTCCCTCTCACCCCTCTTCACCCTCGTGTTCTCGTTGTGAATGCAATGAGTGCAAGGTCAGATAGGATAAACTTTTTGAAAAAGTAGAGGCTATCTCTAAAGCTATCGAAGAATTCAAATCCAAGAGGTGTGTCATACCATCCATGAAAGTGAGGGAGCCACACACTCCTACAGCATTGGTTAGGAGAAAGAAAAGAGCAATTAGAGACGTATTCTCCGCTCAGAAATCAAAAGAAATTGCAATTCCTCCCTCTCCAAAAGCTGTTGAAGTTTAGGGGTCAGTCAAGAAGGTGGACATATATACGAAACATGGCACCGAAGAGAAGAGGGATTTGCGACAGGCCAAGAATGCCAAGCCCCGCACACCAGATTACCCCAGGCCTCCCTTTTACCCCCAAGACTTCCAGACTATGACTGATATCCGTATGCCGTACGAGTATAATGCAAGTTTACTTTTCCTAACCTAGCCCTTCTAATATACCCCATGAAAAAGAAGTTACGCAACATATTTCAAATCTGTTGCAATAGCTGGGTATACTGGTGCAACTGGTTGTGTTTCTGTTGTAACTTATTATTCATCTGTTGCATAAGTTGTGTTGGATTATTGATTCAGAGAACCCTATGCAACAGATGGACCATCCGTTGCATCTTTACAATTACTAATCTATTTAAAAATTGACTTCTTATCTCACAGCATTATTTCGCATATAAAAGGAAATAATCACCTGTATAAGCTCGAGCAAACAAATATATGTATATACAATACTTGGTCGTTGGAACCATCACGTCTATTAACAAAACACCACCTTGACTGTACATTAGGTCTACAAAGCCTCTAGATAATACACAGAGTTTAACTAAGGTCGGGATACACCCCGCCATATAACTAACTTCTATACAATATCAAAAGTGACTGGATATGACACGGAAAGCCCCAAAACAAACTGGAGCTCACCAAAAACAGCTGGATATCCTGGCTCCTACTTGTGCGGTGTATGAGCTGAGGTACCTGTGCCTGCAGCATGAAATGCAGGTCCCCCGTGAGGAACGTCAGTACGAAATATGTACTGAGTATGTAAAGTTGTAGATAATCACATATGATATAGGAGCTCAATAGAAACCAGAAACAAGTGAATAAATCATAATAGGAGTGGACCACACTTACTAGAACTTGTGACAACCTGTACATTGTATTTATTCAATCACTTTAACTTCGTTCTTATCATCTTTGTAATTATTACTGTATTGTACCGTGACCATTAGGCTGCCTCCAGTACATATCAACTGGGATCGACCCATGATGAGCTTATGCCCTTGGAATACCACCCATAAACACATAAATAGGGATCGACCCATGATAGGCTTATGCCCCTGGGATACCACCGATAAGAGAGAACTTCCATCACTTAGTTCAATTAATCTTTGAGATTGTTATGTCGGTCGCCACCGCATTTTTGATACTTTGAAACAATGATACATCAATAAGAGACATATAAATAGACCATCAATGCAATAACAATGAAGTAAGAACTAATTGGCACATCAATGAAGTGTTTTGGAGTCATCAATGCCATAACAATGAAGTAGGAACTTATATCAATGAAATGTTTTGGAGTCATTAATAGCACATGGATCTTATTTGAGTAACCGGATA
>NW_025840841.1:3391-5096 GCF_002878395.1 Capsicum annuum
CCGGATACCTTCTGACATTCATTAGTGCAATAAACATGTAAGATTTGGAAGACAAGTAAGTATTGGAATGTCTTGACATCTTGTAGGGTGGAAACAAGTTCATTGGTAACGTAGGATATCATACAAAACCATTATGGATCACATGTTATTGAATAACTTTGGAAACTTTCTTAATAGAACAATTGTTCACTTTCATCCCAAAGATATGGTATAGAGTATGCTTTATATACCTGACTGTCAACCTTCAATACTAGTCCCAAATGGACTTTCCGTCTTTTAGGATTACTTATCTACAATGAACATATATAGCAATCTAGTATTAGCGACCAAACGTCACAATTCAATTAATCGAATTCACCAAACTAGTGGTTAAGTAGTAAGCCTTAATTACACCATAAAGGGTGTCACTTTAACCCTCTTATACTCTAATTACATTCACATGCCATGCATATTCATACAACATCCTCCAATATCAAGTTTGGATTCATTTATCCTTCCAACCAATCCATTAAACCAAATTGAGCCATAGACATAAATAATCATCAATTCAATAGTATATCACCATATCCACCTTCCATAACTCAATTACCATATCCACTTTCCACAATTCAATACAACTAAACCATGCAAAATAGTCCATAACCCTAATTTCATCATCTTTCAACAACAACCAATACATATAATCCTCTATCACACATATACATATGGAAAAGAACAAAGGCAAACAATATTCATACCTTAGAATTCACCTCTTGATTATGCAATCCCGTTTACACAAATAATAGGTGCCGTTCGAAGCTCTCGAGATGACAAACGCAGTTATCGGATTACTTTGGAATTTCTACGGTTGATCAAAAGTAATTTAAAGGTCAAATTTGGCTAGGGTTTGTTCTTTCTCAATGATTGATGATGAAAATGAGTTTTTGAACTCATATACATGTATATATACACATATTCCCATCCATAATATAATAGGAAATGACCAAAATGCCTTTAAAATTTAAATAATGTCAAATCTGTCCTTTGGTGGACTGTTTTGATAAGCTAAAGTAGATCGACCATAACTTTTTGATCCGATATCGGATTTAGGTGAAATTGGTATAGTTGGAAGGATAATTCAAAGGGCTTTCATTTCATATAAAGTAGGCCACCCAGTTCGTCCTGTACAAGAATTTATGGTCATTTGAAGTTGACCCTAAAAATCTATTTTGATAGGCTGAAGTAAAACGAGTATAACTCCTTACTCAGACATTGGATTTGGATGAAACCAATTGCATTAGAAAGAAGACTCAAAGATATTTATTTTCATAGGTCGCAGCTCTCCCAGTTCATTATATAAAGGGAGTTATGATCATTTGAAGTTGACCCAAAAATTCGGCTGGCCTCAGTAGTTTGTGTGCAGTAAATTTTCCTGCACATTTACTATTCCCAAATATCCCGGCCACCGTTTTATAGTTTCGAACGTGGTCGATTATATTCAAAACCTATCCATTTTTGGAAATCTTTATATCGTTGGAAAGCTTATTCAATAACCTTCGCATGGAACCATCGACGGGCAAATTCCGATATAAATAAAATAAAAAAATTAATTCCATATAAATAAGACCAATACACGTACTTGAATACGCCAATACACGTTCTTGAATATGGGGTGTTACACGAACGCTCTTGCACACATCGAATATTTGCTAACCGGCACATAAAT
>NW_025840841.1:5196-5786 GCF_002878395.1 Capsicum annuum
TACTATTCCCAAATATCCCGGCCACCGTTTTATAGTTTCGAACGTGGTCGATTATATTCAAAACCTATCCATTTTTGGAAATCTTTATATCGTTGGAAAGCTTATTCAATAACCTTCGCATGGAACCATCGACGGGCAAATTCCGGTATAAATAAAATAAAAAAATTAATTCCATATAAATAAGACCAATACACGTACTTGAATACGCCAATACACGTTCTTGAATATGGGGTGTTATACGAACGCTCTTGCACACATCGAATATTTGCTAACCGGCACATAAATGGTTGGACCAATGACTTTTTTGTGTGACAACGCTGTGGCAAACCTGCAAGAGGTCTGGGCTTATAGGGTACTAACTGGACGCTTGAAGCCTGTGTATATAGAAGAGCCTGTGAAATAGAAATTTTTAATTTCAATTCACCTTCACTTTATTACATGTACATGTAGTGACAATAATTTTTTTCTGATGAAAGTTGAGTTTTTTATAATGCAATAGATCAGATTGTCAATCTGTTGTAAAATATCTTTAATCTGTTCTGGCAGATAGTTTATCTGTTGCAATAGGTTGGTCATCTGTTGCATTACGC
>NW_025840842.1:0-1136 GCF_002878395.1 Capsicum annuum
AGTAATTAACATATTTTCTTTAATGGTTGGTCCAATGCTGCTAAGAAGAATACTTTCAATAAGAGCACAAAGAGCTTCACTCTTCATCTGTTGTTAATGCTATTTGACCCCACGTCAAAACCTGGAGGAAACATGAATAAGAAATATAAGCAATCATTCTTAGAGTTTATATCCTTCCACTCCAACGCTAAATCTGAAAAATTCTAACAATAGGTAATGATTTATTTCAATAGTCTACTGAATGTAGTACCATATCTTCTTTGAACCCACATAAAAAAAGCTCCATAATTTGTTATAAAACATCATTAAAAATGATGAAAACAAAGCAAAATGTTAACTATCCAGTTACTTAAAAGAAAAATATTGTTATACATCGTTGTTGTGCTTCGTAGCATACCTGCTGTATCTAAAAAAAAATAGAATTCACCCTTTCTGGTGGAAACCTCTGCTTTTAAAAAATAAATTGAGATCCAGCTCTTCTGGTGGAATTGCAACATAGATTGCTGATTCATCCCTTCTTAAAACCCTTCTGAAAATGAACATCTGTTGCAGAGTGCGGAGAATAAGGACTTTCAAGCATAATTCCTGCAGTCTAATATAAAATTTCCACCAAATCAGTAAATTAAAAACCAATCAGTATCATCAAAAATACAACCCCAAATCAGTAAGCCAACAAAAAAAAAACTAAGAAAAAGGACAATCAATAGAACATGAAAAAAACAACAAAAATATATATAAAAATAACAATCTTTTTAGTTGTCTTCTCCATTGTCATTTTCGTGAACTTTTACATTGCAAATTCAATTGAAAGATTTGATTTTTCCATCAAATTAGGAAATTAAATACCTAAAATACCATCCCTAAATTAATAAACGGTAACCCCCCTCCACCCTACACCCCATCCCACATTGTCATTTTTGTGATTTTTTACACTGAAAATTCAACCGCAAGATTTGATTTTTTCACCAAATTGGGCAGTTAAATACCCAAAATACCATCCCCAAATCTGAAGATTGAAAATTTAATTCTTCTTTGCAAAAAAGTATATGAAATTGAACCACAAAATTGATTTTTTATGAAAAAGCTATAGAGTTTCTGGAGAACGAAATAGAAATTATGGAAAGAAGATTTAGTTT
>NW_025840843.1:0-2091 GCF_002878395.1 Capsicum annuum
AGATTTCTTATTTCTTTATTTAACAGCTCTAATCTTTCTACAAATTGTTTTCGAATTTTTACAAGTTGATGTTTATATATAAATTCTCTATAATATTGTTGTTGTATTTGCCTTGTGACCTCGATATATCTTATTGGTATTTATTATCCTAACTGATAAGCTTTTCTTCTAATGCGTTCTTTAAGCCACCTTATTGCGGAAGTACTATTTTCTAAGTCTCTCTCACAACCTTGTATTTCTCAATTTACTGCGCTCAATAAGTCGTTATAATAACTTGTACGTACTCTTTTAACTTTTAGTAACCTTTTTTGACCTTCTTCTAAATTACGTAGTTTAGTCAATATGTGATTTCGTTTTCTAATTTCTCTGTATAAATAAAAATAACTACACCTTATGTCTTGAAATGATCTATGTCTTTTCATATAAATTTTGAAAATTTTTTGCGAGTTAATAGGTAATGTTCCCAAAACCTTCTTGCTCTGATACCAAAAGTAGTCGGTTATTTCGATAATTAAAATAAACAGTAAACAGTAAAAACAGTAGTAGGTTTCGATTTTTCAGCGAATAATGAATGTCTTTTGAATGAATCAATTTGTAAAATCCTACTCAGTACTCCCTCTTTCCTATTGTTTCTTCATGTTTATTTTATTCTTATCTATTTTCCCCAGAGTTTTTTTTTTTTTTTTAATTTTATTTTATTTATTTATTTACCCTGTTCATCTCTTCCTCTTAATCTATGTTCTTAACATCATACTTCTTTAACCACACCCCGGAAAATTTTTATCTGGCAGCTAACACTCGTCCTTCGTCTATAGTGCAGACCTTTTAGACTAACAAGGCCAGAATTCCTAGGAATTTACAGGCTAATCCATCGTCGATACTAAGAAATTAAGAGACTAACCATATACTAAGGGTAAGAATTTTAAGTTAATTTACATGGTTATGCAGAAACTATCAAAAAACATATATATAAGTACATAAACATAAATAGAAATATTTTTGTGGGGAAAATATAAGAACTTACATGAAGTAACTAGGAGAAAGGTTTCCCTTTCGGGAACCCCCTAAAGATTTGAATAGAAAAACTTCAAGCTTTATTGAAACCACGATGTTACAAAGTTTATATGAAAAACACTGGTTTAGACAGGTTGTTTGGGAGAAAAGGTGTTAAACATTACAAGGATATGTGGAGTTGGTTGATTTCACTCTGTTTTTCTACTACAAAATGTGTGCCTTTTATAGGCAAATTCTACATAAATGAGTGGTTTTAAAACTGCTACGTGGCCGAAATATAATTGGCCGACACTTTTTGATAAAGGATAAGAAAGAAAACTTTAATAATGCAAGTCGGGTACGCATTGGGCCCCATCGTCACATGCGTTATTAATTTTCTTTCGTACCTTTGTTGACGCGTGCTTCAACAGTTTTTCTTTCTTTTTAGAAAGTAGTGATAAAGGAAGCACTCAGACTGACACGGACTATTACAAGACATAAAGTGGGCATCCCCACTTGACCATACTAGCTAATAATACAAACTAGGACAACTGTAGAGTATCTTTACGTATCCAAGTTGTGCAGGGCTATGGAGTCGAAGCTCATGCCTGAGTCGTCGTCTTCATATGGGTCCTGGGCATCCTGGAATTGTGCTATGCTATCTTCGAATTGCGCTATGCTATCTTCTTCATTTGATCTTGCAGAATTACTCTCTGTATTATTTATTGCTGGTACTGCGTTATCTGGTTGTTCGTCTGATAGTTCATCAATATATTTGTCTTGAGTTTGGTTGTTAAAGAATCTATCTAGTGTTTGTTTAATTATGGTCTCTATTGTCTCACTTTTTCTTTTGGATATTAAAGTCTTTTTTGAAGTCTTAGGTTTTAGCTTGGGTTTTGATGAAGAGCAACCTTCATCTTCACTTTTTGGCAAAGTGACAGCCATGAACGGATTTGATGCGTCTTTACCGATCACCGTTTGAATCGGACTAGCTGTACCAACATCCGGTACAGTGGATTTCTGAGCATTTATTGGAAAATGCACACCCTTCTCATCCATTTTTTGAGGAGATGGAGAACTCTGAGTTGGGGTCTGGGT
>NW_025840844.1:0-2774 GCF_002878395.1 Capsicum annuum
TTTAATCTCTCATTCTAAGTGCTGCTTGTCTTAGTGATAACCCCAGTAGACATGGATTATTAAGCATTTTCTCCTTGCCAAAAATTATCTTGAACCAGCTTTTCGATATGTCAAAAAGGGGAAGAAGTGAGTTGCGCAATGATTATAATTCAATACCAAACCTGTTTCATTCAAGTGTTGTTTCTTGCTTAAGTGTTTAGGAAATATGGTAGATGCACAAAGGCAGTATTTTGTCATCATCAAAAAGGAAAAATTTGTTAGATCAATGAAGTTTTGATGATTGCCTAATAAATGAAGCATATTACTCAAGTTAGTCCATAGACAATTCACTGATAGACAGAATTAAGGACATTGGAACATGAAGACAAAGTTTTTTGAATTTAGAAATAAGCTGCATAGTTTTAATAAAACTCAAGATAAACATCACGTATGTTAAAGTAGAGTTTGAGTTTGATTCCTACACATGAAGATAAGAGATATTGAGTTGAAAAAAGAGTTCTACCTTAACAAAGAGATCAACTTCAAGAATCTACTTCATAACAAACACCGAAGAATAAAAAGTTTCACTTGAGATTTGAACTCACATCTAATGAAGGAATCTTTGGAGATTCATATTTAAATAGAAGGAGTGAATTGTACAGTTACTTACGCACTTACAAAGTAAAAGGTAATTGACAAATTGACTTGGAAGTTTCACAGCTTGAAGAGTATGTAGTTGAACTTGGTGCTATTATTCAGAAAGTAAGGTGTCTTAGTTTTTATGTATTGGGTTTGGTTCTTGAGTTGTAATGTTTATGTAATTCTAGTCTCAGTGAAGTATAAACTGAGTTAGGATCACTATATTCAAGTTTGGGAACTCGAAGACTTGAGAACACATTCCTTGGAAGGTTTGTGTGTCTCGTAGAAGTAAGAATTAGAGTTTATAATTCCTAGATTACATAAGTTTTGTAATTTGCTATTTTATGAGGCCTAAAGTTATTTAGTGAAGTTTGGGGTAAAATCTTGTAGAGGTACAAGTTGCGATTTTTTCACCTTTTTGAGCCGGGTGTTTTTCATGTGAAAAACATTGTCTTATTTACTAACTGTTTTAGCTTTGTTGAAACATATTAGGCAACCTATTTCATTGATAGGAAACTATTAAGCTAAAATAAGTAAATCAGTAGGTCTAGTACTATTAGTTTATGATATCTGATATTCTGTGTTGCCCATGTAAGAGCTTTATTTGACGTAATTGGCCTTATCAGTGCATCTAAATGTCTTTATTCTAGATAAGTTGTCCGCGCGAGAGCTTATTTTGCTAATATAGGCCTTATTCAAGCATTGGTTGCCTTTATCATGATAAAATATTTGAGATAGGGGTTGATATGATATTAATGATGTCGTACATGCATATTTATTTTGATGGTACCTAATTGGAGTTGATGAATCATGAATTGTGGACATATTGAGTTGATTTCTGAGCTTATATATATATATATTGGATATCATCATATTGTGTTGATTGTGAGCATTACATCCCCATTCCATATATATACATTCATGAGATACTGATACTACTGAGAAACACTGGTTTTGAAAAAAATGAGACACTTTTATGAAAAACCTCTGCGTGAACATGTGCCGAAAAAAGTGAGATTAGTTGAGATTAAGATTAAGATACAATATATGAGTTACGAACCCCCCACGGGTCTTACTTGGGAGTTGCGAGCTCGGTGGATGTATATAGAAAGTCATGCGATGACGTTCACCATCCACATTGCATTTGAATATGCATCTTTCACGATTTCCTTAGTTTCATTGACTTGTGTTAATTTTAGTTTATTCTTCATGTATGATTCTGTTGTATTCGTCTTTTTGATACTTCTATATATTAGAACGGTTAGTGAAGACTGTGTGAGCTACTGTTTGGGACTTTTTTGCTTACAAGTGACGTGCTCATAATATTTTTCTTATCTTATTTTACTTTGCTTAGTCGGCCTATGATACCTACTGAACATAAGTGGGCGGTACTCACCCATACTGTGCCATTTCGGTGTAGATCCGAGTCCGAGTATCGTACGGGGTAACTGATTCTCGCGGATTGGAGCGGTGTTCGAGGTACTGGGTGCTGTAGGGATTTTCAGAGCAGACTCTGAACCTCCTTTTATTTTGCTTTGTGTCCTTATTCGTTTTCTAAGACAAACATGTATTTTTTCAGATTCTGCTATGTACTAGATGCTCTTACACTTTGACACTAGATTTTAAACTTATGAGATTTGTTTCGGACTTCTGTTTACGTGTGTTTCACACTAACTTAACTTCGTTCTAGAAGTCTTGCCCTAATATATGTTATTGTCGATTTTATTTTTTCTTTATTAGTTTAGATGATTGACTTATTTATAAAGACTGAATCGCGATAAGTGTCATCACCCGTTTTTGGATCGTGACACAATATGGCTAGAATCCTCATGTTTTATTCAAAACGTGTCTAGCCTAATAATAAAAAATGATCCTGGCCGAAAAAAGAAAAGTTATCTTGCTTCACGTATTCAACATGGACGTAACAAATCATTTCGTCAGGAAAATTTTCTATTTATAGAATATAATATTATGCATTCTACTATATGAATTATTATTATTTCCAAATGAGATATTTTTTTAGCTACTTTGTGGAGCAAGTGCCCAAATGGGCGATTGTCATGCAGGGATAGATAAGGTAATTTGACATGGAGGGAAACAGACAGTGCACCCATCCAAACAAACCCAAAGACACAAGTCCTCAAATATCCGGCAGG
>NW_025840845.1:0-1527 GCF_002878395.1 Capsicum annuum
TCACTTTCTGTTCAGGACTCTCCTAAAAAATGGGATTTTACTTTTTGATTAAGACCCTCCAGAAAAATGGGACTTTACTTTCTGTTCAGGCCCTTCCAAAAAATGGTATTTTACTTTTTGTTTAAGACCCTCATAAAAAATGGGATTTTACTTTCTGTTCAGGACCCTCCAAAAAAATGGGACTTTACTTTCTGTTTTAGACCCTTTTGAAAAATGAGATTTACTTTTTGTTCAGCACCTTCCTAAAAAATGAGATTTTACTTTCTGTTCAGCACCCTCCTAAAAAATGATATTTTACTTTCTGTTTAGGACCCTCCTAAAAAATAGGATTTTACTGAATGTTCAGGACCCTCCTAAAAAATGGGATTTTACTTTCTATTTAGGACCCTCCTGAAAAATAGGATTTTACTTTCTGTTTTGGAGCCTACTGAAAAATAGGACTTTACTTTCTGTTCAGGACCCTCCTGAAAAATAGGAATTTACTTTCTGTTCAGGACCCTCCTGAAAAATGAGATTTTACTTTCTGTTCAGGACCCTTCAAAAAAATGGGACTTAGTTTCTGTTCAGGACACTCCCGAGAAATAAAAATTTACTTTCTGTTCAGGACCCTCCTGAAAAATGGGACTTTACTTTCTGTTCAGAACCCTTTTGAAAAATAGGACTTTACTTTCTGTTTTGGAACCTCCTGAAAAATGAGACTTACTTTCTGTTCAGGACCCTCCAAAAAATGGTATTTTAAGTTTTGTTTAAGACCCTTATGAAAAATGGGATTTTACTTTCTGTTCAGGACCCTCCAAAAAAATGGGACTTTACTTTCTGTTTTGGACCCTTTTGAAAAATGAGATTTTACTTTTTGTTCAGCACCTTCCAAAAAAATAAGATTTTACTTTCTGTTTCGCACCATCCTAAAAAATGATATTTTACTTTCTGTTTAGGACCCTCCTAAAAAATAGGATTTTACTTAATGATCAGGACCCTCCTAAAAAATGGGATTTTACTTTCTATTCAGGACCCTCTTGAAAAATAGGATTTTATTTTCTGTTTTGGAGCCTACTGAAAAATAGAACTTTACTTTCTGTTCAGGAGCCTCCTGAAGGACTTTACTTTCTGTTCAGGACCCTTCTGAAAAATTAGATTTTACTTTTGGTTCAGAACCCTCCAAAAAAATGGGACTTAGTTTCTGTTCAGGACACCTGAGAAATAGAAATTTACTTTCTGTTCAGGACCCTCCTGAAAAAAGGGACTTTACTTTCTGTACAGGACCCTCCTAAAAAATGAGACTTTACATTCTATTCAGGACCCTCCTGAAAAATGGGACTTTACATTCTGTTCAGAACCCTTCTGAAAAATGAGACTTTACTTTCTGTTTTGGACCCTCCTGAAAAATGAGACTTTACTTTCTGTTCAGGACCCTCCTTAAAAATGAGATTTTACTATATGTTCATGACCCTTTGATAAATGAGACTTTACTTTATGTTCAGGATCCTCCTAAAAAATGAGATTTTACTTTCTGTTCAGGACCCTCCT
>NW_025840846.1:0-1375 GCF_002878395.1 Capsicum annuum
GGTGTGAGTCTAAAGGACGGACACTGAAAACTCATGTTCGCCAATATGAGGGTTGGTCTTGGTGACCTTATTCTTGTGGGGTACATGAGAATCTCCAAAGTCTATACTTTTATATATGTATCATTGAGAGCGAAGGTTACACAGGATTTCCTGACTCCCGTGATATTTCTGGAGTGTCTGGATACACGTATTGAGGCCTGTTCAGGGGTAACACTTTACCCAAATAGCCCATGGGTGGATTTATAATAGTAAATCTACACAATCCAGGTTAAGACTCTAAATAAATATTAAACCTTATTCCCTATCGAGGCATGATATATGTATATATGTGATTGCATATGGTTATTTGATTGGTTTTGAATGATGGCATTATTTTATCTTTATCCCTAACTTACATTCTATCATTCACTTTGCTAATTATCTTTGGGCGTAGTATCCCCATGACATGTAGGAATTTATCATACTTACATTCCTCCTGCTTAGTGACATGGTGATTCGGGGACAGCATGAGTCAGACTGAAGTGGTGAGCTTCCATACTCCGTAAGACACCATTTCATGCTATGGACTTCATTATATCATTCTTACTTCTTTGGTTTTGGTTTTGGATATGGTTGGGGTATGTCCCATCTGGATACACTTTGATTCTTATTAGAGGCTTTGTTGGACTACTATGGTCATAGGTGGTGTCGGTATTAGTGTTAGCATTGGTATTGGTATTGGTATTGGGATTGGTAATGGATGGTTAACTAGTTGTATCTTTCAGTTTTGATTTTAGACTTATGGTCATGCCTTTAATTTAATATTATATTATCTTGTTATATGTTTAAAATTCACCCGACATGGGGTGTAAGGCAGTTGATGGTTTGGGTATTAGGGGTGGTCTCTGGTCCTAGTAATACTTGAGATAGCCAACATAACTAGGCCCCGGTTCGGGTCATGTCATATTTGTATTAGAGCTCTAGGTTCATGGTCAATTGAGTGTCCATAAAGTCATATCGAGTAGAGTATCTTTTAAGGGTGTGTAGTTTGTCACACTCATAAGGGATAAGCTATGAGGCATTTAGGAATATTCTTTTTGTTGTGTTTTGTTTTTGAGCTATAGAGTCTAAGGTCCTGGACCTGTCTAATTCCTATTTTTTTGCCTTTCAGATCATGCATTTGAGAAAATCTAATGTATATGGGAAGCCTTCTGTCCTAACTAAGGACAATAGAAATAAAGCTCATCATACCTCAGGGGTTAAGACTAGTTCTAGGTCTACTATATCTGATGGTCTAAATATAGCTCCACTGGTTTCTCCTATCTCTCCTCAGACACCTCAAGATGGCATGTCAAATGTTGCGTTTTGCCAATCAATCTATTTGCTCACTCAATTG
>NW_025840847.1:0-2180 GCF_002878395.1 Capsicum annuum
TTCTTTTTTGCTTTTCTCTGCAAATCATATGGAGTCCCATGTCTGTTCTGGTATGATCCGAATCCGAATGAAGAAAAAACAGAAATATGGCCTGCTACGACATCGTTTTTATCGGCAAGTTGATTTTGTCAACCAAATTTTAATCATTACTTTGTAAATTTCACCACCCTTTTACCTGGAAAAAGGAGGATTAAAATAATATGGATTTAATTTTAATCCTAAACATTACTTCTTTTTCTTTTTTTCCTCATTCCTCTAATATAGAAATTTTACAAATTGGAATAACTATTAAGAGTATCATATTTATTTTGGTTGTTTCATATGATAAGGTATAGCATTACTTTATGTAACGTAGAATTGCATTGTGACTTTATATTTTTTCCTTATTTAATTTTTATTTATTATTTAATAGTTTTATTTTAGTCTTTATCTTATTTTTTATAGTAGTCATATCTCGTATCATATTTTTCTAATAGATTTATTATTCAAATTATTGATGTATAAGATTATGTAACGACGGAAAATGATATAATTTATTTAAATATTGTATTAGTTAAAATAATGCACTACAATACAATACAATACCATACAACATCATGCATTATGAAACAATACGTAACGACCATCCAAACAGAATGTTTCAAACCCGACATTTTATTACAAGCAATAGAGTAATTTGATTAAACACGAAATTTAAAAAAAAAATTACATTTGATTAATTTAATTTGTCATTAAGATTATTGAAATTGAAAAAATTTGTTCAATATATATAAAAAAAAAAAAAAAAACTAAACTGCTTAAACAGAGACGGAATGAGTAATATTTAACTGTTTTACCCATCTTTCAGTACTGACTACTGTCTGTGAGCTGTATTGTTATGATATTATGCACATAAAGAGTTTGAAGTTTATGCAACTTTTATAAAAATTAATAATATAATTATTTTAACATAATTTGAAATAAAATTTTGACATAGCTTCAAGTTTTTTTATTTAATTTCAGGAGAAACTTATCTTATGATGATCGTCAGGAATTAGCCAAAAATTTTGACAAATTGTTAAGATTTTAGTGAAGTGTTGAAAAAATCCTTGCAGTTTGTTAGAATTTGTGGTTAAAATCTTGATGATCAATGCAACTTGCTTGAGAAAAGAAAACTAATCATCCATAATATACATAACAATAATTCTAACATTATATATATTTTACGGCAAAAGAAATTAAGATGAACCTGAAGCACTTATTATATCAACATCGTTTTAATTTAATTCAACCTTACCAAGTTTTGCTTTTTGATTTAGCAGATTATATTATGATAATTAAATTATTATCGTATGATAAAATGAATGTCTTCTTAATTACATTAATGGGAATGTATTTTTTTATTTTTCTTTTATATTATATAGAAGAGGTGGTTTCGACCACCTCTTACGTAATTATCAAAACACCCCTCTACTCCCATTTAATTATATATCACATCTCAATATATAATAATCTCATTGTTTCATTATAATGGTTTAAATATTTAATATATTTTATTAATTTATATTAATTAACTACAACTACATATTGGAAGTAAAAAAAAATTATTTATTTAATTGACTATCATGTTCAAAACTAATTTGTTACCACAAATCACAATAATTAATAACTTAAAATATTTAAAAGATATATAAAAATTTTAGTTGACTCTCAAAATTGTATCGAAGCCACATAAATTGGGACACAAGGAGTAATATATTATTTGATAATTACGTAAAAATTATTATAAATCACAATAATTAACAAGTTAAAATATTTTTTAAAAAATAAATAAAAGTTCTATTCAACTCTCAAAATTTTATCGATGTAGCATAAAGCATGACAAAATAAAAAATTATCTTAATTAATTACAACTAAATATTTAAAGTAAATCAATTTTATTATTTTAATTGACTTAAAATAAAAAATTATATTAATTAATTGCAACTAAATATTTAAAGTAAATCGATTTTATTATTTTAATTGACTTTTATATAGAAAATTAATCTTTTTTATTTATTTATTTATTTTAGTAAATTTAAATTTCAAAATTATGTTTTTTCTTCTTATATAGAGATACTAATATTTAAACTTAACTTTAAATTTTTAAAGTACCAAATTAATAAATTTAATTTAATAAAATAAATTTCTAATGAATATTT
>NW_025840848.1:0-1013 GCF_002878395.1 Capsicum annuum
TTTATATCTTAAAAGTTTTGTTTTCTTTATGACCGCGCGAAGCGCGATCATAAAGAAAACAAAACTTTTAAGATATAAAAGATAAACTTATATAAGCCAATTATCTCCACAACTCTACATTATCGATTCTTAAACATATTTTATTTAAACTAAAAAGTATAAAAATCATTATAGTCAACAAATTCATCATGCAATTTAGACAACATCATGTAACAAAATAATTAAATAAGGACGTACTCTAATTAATTTTGTTGAAATTATCTATCTATATAATAAAGGAGGATAGTCTAGCTTGTCCACTCGATGAGTATCCCTTGAATTTACGTTCCACAAGTGCAAAGCCTTCCATTTCGGTGGGTTGAAAGCACCATAAAGGACTATGATCTCTTTCGTCAGAAAAGAAATCGCGTAAATTCTGCCTTTTTTTGATCCCAATTTCCATTTTTACAACAAAAACATCATTTCATAACAAAAAGCTATTTTGTTGATAATTTAAATATTTAATATTATTTAATATTTCATATTTAATAAATTTCATTTCATATGTTTTTAATGATAGTATTATAAGAAAATAAATATGAGTTATTTCATTACAATTGATTAAAAGAAATATTACAAGAAAAAATTATTTAAGAGAATACCCAATTAATAAATAGTAACTGATCAATTTATATAGAAAATATTGCAATCATTTTGAATAAAAAATATTAAAAAAAGGTGTCATCCCTCAAAATAATTAAGTTTGACCTATTTTTGTAAACAAATAAATGAATGAATATAAGAAAATCCGTAATTAGGAAAAAAATAATTGTTACCTCATTTGAGTTTTTAGCAAATTATAAAGATAATAATAATAATAATCAATTGACTATAATTAAATTATAAATTTATAAGAAATATTTGAAAAATAAATTAGTAATTAGGAAAATAAATAATTTTTACCTTTTTAAAATTCTTTCCAAAATAAAAAAGGTAATTGATATCAATTTAATGTAATCAATCTATAAAAACAT
>NW_025840849.1:0-2524 GCF_002878395.1 Capsicum annuum
TCCTCTTTTATTTGTCAACTTATTTTTTAAAGTTAAATTAAATTAATATTTTAAATTTAAAGTGTTTTGAAAATTATATAAAAAAAAAGAAGAGAAATTATAAGTTATCATCTGTCATATTAATTTAAGATATTTGACTTTGAGAACGCGATAAAATATACTTATAAAATATCCTTCTATAAATTTTTTATCAAACTTTGCTTTTGTATATATTTCTTCCATTGAACCGTAGGAGTCGTTTGCTAAAGTGTATAAATTTTCTTTTTGAATAGATTATATTAGTAATACTTCAATTAGTAAATACCTGCATTATTTATGTTAACATTAGTTCTTATACATTGTTTAATGTATTGTATTAGAATTTGCCTTTACTATTTTGATATATTTAAATAAAAGTTTTTTTTTAAAAAATTGCATATACATTTTAAGATTCATTCGAGATCTAGCACGGGTTTCATATATTAATTTTAATCTCAATTTATGTGACACAACTAGAATTAGATAATCAATCATACTTTTGATAGGTATTTAGATAATTTAATTTGTTAACTATTGTAATTTCTAATATTTTTTTATGTAATTTCAAATAATATATATTATTTTTCTTGTCCAAACTTTTGTAGCATTGATAGTCAATTATATTTTAAAAATAATTTAAGTTTTTAATTATTGTGATTTATAATGCTTTTATTCTATTCCAATTTAAGTGACACTAATATAATTTTGGGAGTCAATCAACTATTTTATATTTTAAAAAATTTTAAAATTTTAATTACTGTGATTTATAGTATTTTTATATTTTTTAAAAAAATATATATAACATATAAAATTGTTTTTAGACATTTTAAATTGTTAAATACTATAATTTATAAAAAAAAATTATGTAATTTTTGAATAATATATGTTACTCTCCTTGTCCAAAGTTTTGTGTCGTCGATAGTCAATTATATATTTTAAATAAATTTTTAATTATTGTGATTTATAATATTTTTTTTATTCCAATTTAAGTGGCACAATGCTTAGATGGATATAATAATTAATTATGGGTGACATAATAAAATCATGATTGAAGCAACGAAATATAAATGTCTTAAATAACTTACAACAACTAATTAAAAATGACATAGCAAAATTACTATAAAAAAAATACTGGTGAAAAAAATTTAAGTGGACCTCATATAAGACGTCAAGTTAATTTAAAATATCAAGAGTTAATTTATCATTTTTATATCTATTTTATCTTTTTTATTAATTATTATTAATTTTTTAATACTTTAATGATTTATAATAATTAATTAGGGTAATATTTAGTAAAACTATGATAGAAGCAGCTGAAGTAGACATGTCATAAATATTTATTTTCCCTTTTTAATTAAATATTATTATTTTTTTAATACATAAATGATTATGATAATTAATTAAGGGTGGTATGGTAAAATCACTGTTGAAGCAGTTGAAGCAGACACGTTATAAATGTTTATTTTATATTTTTAATTATATATTATTAGTTTTTTAATATATAAATAACATATAATAATTAATTAAGGGTGATACAGTAAAATTACGGTTGAAGCAGGCATGTTATAAATGTCTATTTTATTTTTCAATTAAATATTATTAATTTTTTAATGTATAAATAACTTATAATAATTAATTAAGAGTGATATTATAAATTACATTTCACGCATTCAAAACCAAGAAGACATGTCAAAACCACTTACCTTTCACGTATTCAAACGAACATTTTATATGGAAGAAATGAGAATAGATAACCATCTATAGGCCCCATCATATTCAGTAGGAGTAGCATCCGTGGCATAGTGGTAATTTATTGGAATGACATAAGTTGTAATTTATTGAAAAAGGGTAGACTTTCTTTAAAATTGTTGTTGTAGTCCAACTAATAAAGCACAAACACATGATACATATTTGCCCAAGATTAATCTGGAAGATGGCTTAAGTCTATTATATTCTTAACATTTTCTTCAATGCCTAGAAGCTCCCATGACGAAACCCACACTTCTATAATATAGAAAAATAAAAATAAATTACTACAAAAAATAATAAAAAATTTATTATTTGAAATTCTTTACATGGAGATGCCGCTTATCATGATTAAATTGTCCATCTATCTATATCTATATCTATAATCTATAGGAAAAAATTACCCGGATTAGCTATTATTGAGCTTTTATTACCACTTAAAGCTTAATTTTCAATTAATTATAATTCATAGCCCCTCTTGCCTATTAATTATTCCTAATTACAATTCATAGTCTTTCTCATGTATTTTCTCTTTTTTTCTATTTTCTATTATTCACTTTTTTTTTCCTTTTTCAGTTTTCTTTTCGTTTTTTTGTTGCTTTCTCTTTATTTTTTATTTTTTCACTTTTTTCTTTTTATTTTTTATTCTTTTTTTTCTTTTGATTTTTTTCCTTTTCATTTTGCTCCTTTTCTCTTTTCTATTATTCTTTTTTTTTTCCTTTTTCAATTTTTTTATTCAGTTTTTTTTCTTTTTTTGTTG
>NW_025840850.1:0-1450 GCF_002878395.1 Capsicum annuum
GGGGGGTGCTACCGAACTTGGAAAAAGCACAGTTCTGAAGCATTCATAGTGGCTTTTTTGGTAATCATGGTATTTCCAAAGAGAGGAGGAAAAATCAGCACCAATCTAGCTGCGTTTATTACCGCTTTTGAGAAGAATCCTAAGGTCACCCCCGTGCCCATGATTTTGGCAGACATTTATCGGGCCCTGACGATGTGCAAAAATGGGGTGGACTATTTTGAAGGATGTAACATTCTATTACAGTTATGGATGCTCGAACATGTTCGTTATCATCCATTTATTGTGGATTTTCGAGTCGAATAGAATGATTATATCAATGGCCTTGAGAAGAGAATGGAGGACCAAAACTTTCCCGAAGGAATAGGAGCTTGGAAGGAGTACTTGGAGGGGTTGACGGCGGATAAGATAGTGTGGAATTATCATTGGTTCCCCTCAAAAGAGGTGATATATATGTCTACTTTCCGACCCTTCATCGTCTTAATGGGTCTTCGAGGTGTTCGGCCCTACGTGCCACTAAGAGTCATGCGACAATTCGGTCGACGTCAGCATATACCGCCAGTCGAGGATATGAAAGAGTTCATGTATGAATTCCTCCCTGACATCCTTCTAAGGAAGACTGAGATACTTAAGATTTGGGGAGGATGTGTACTTTCAGGTTTCGATCACATGGTGGAAGACCGCGACAAGGGCGAGGTAGACTATTGGTATCTGCCATGGTTTCATGACCAGCCTCCTCCTAAAGCTATGCTAGAAAGGTCAGCCAAAGAGCCAGTGGATCGAGAAGCGGAGATCGAAGTCAGAATTAAGTAGGCTCGATGAGAGGTAGAAGAAAACTATCAGTCTACTTTGTACGTCTTAAATAATGATTTGGAAAGGGCTAGAGAAGAATTGGTTCACCATGAGGCGAGATTTGAGGCCTGAATTAGGTCGGCTCGTAAGAAGATTGAGAGAGAGAACCGTGTTGCCATGCATGCCCTACAAGAAGACCTGGATATTTCCACCGGTGCTATGGAGGCCTTGCTGACAAGTACACAGTCGAAGCTTCGGGCTCAGCTAAAAGCTTTCATGGAACGGGAAAGAGAAATAGCGAGACGCTTCATGGCTTTTCAGAAGGAAGTTGAAGTTGAGAAAAACCAATGGATGACCGAACGACAGGCGCTTCACTATCAGATCGATGACCTTTATGAACAAGAAGGAGACCTAAAGCATACCGTCCGCACTACGCAGTATTGGGTGCAAAACTGCCATGAGAGTATGATCGAGGCCAGGGGAGAAGTACTTCAGCTCAGTGAAACCTTGATTAATGTTTATGCTAAGTATCTTCACCAAGGTGATAAAAATTTGGGCCGTCAGGCACGTGCTCTCGCTCCACATCTGCCAAAAGCATTATCCAGGATCTACTCAAGTCTGAGGGAGGATTAAGTTGCAAGACATCTTTGGAAGGCATCTT
>NW_025840851.1:0-1355 GCF_002878395.1 Capsicum annuum
CCAACTCCTCGAACTGCTGGGTGCGGCATATTCATGGACTGGCAAAGTAAACTCTCAATTTGATCAGGAGAGCCTAGAGAGCTCTCTATTTTTCCCCAAATTCCGACTAGCGCGGTTTTTTTTCTCGACCAATTTGAATTCCATTTCATTTTGGATTTGTTGTTAAGTAGAGTAGTAAGTAGCTAAGCGGATTTCAGCGCATCCTACATTGAGAATCTCCAAAGAAATTAGAAGCGCCTATGATAGCGTATGATTATTCCCATTTATGACCGACGGTTGCTTGCAAGAGGTGGCGATCGGCAGTGTTCCAAAGCGCCATAACAACGTGCGTTAGAGCGTTATGGTTTCCAATCAAGATATCTTTCTTCTCATGGAGCGTGTGACATTGCAAACTTCCTTTGGATGACATTCTGACAAGACTTGGATATACAATGCCCTCAAGGTCTTGGTGTTGTAATCGACCAACAGTAGAAACCATGCAGTATCTTTTTCTGAAGAGTCAATTTGCTATAAGGTATGGCAGTACTTTTCCTTGGGTGCAGGTCTTACACATGGTGTTAGCTTACAACAGGTATTTCAAAGGTGGTGGAAACACCCTGCAAATGTATATCTAAAGCCCTTATATCAAGCATTGCCCTGTATAGTTGTCTGGGAGCTATGGAAGAGGAGAAAGAAAAGAAGGTATGGTGGTAATATCTCCTTGAACAGGCTAATTTCTCAGGTTTCAGCAACTCTGCACAATTTACTGGTGTACAGGTTTCCTAAGATGAAAAGATTGTCTTCTAATTGGCCTGAATTGGTTAGTGAGTTGGAGAGCTATATCTCCAGGCTACATTATAGACGAGTATGTTGGGAATTCCCTAGTGGACAATGGATTCAATGTAGGACAGATGGTGCATCAAGAGGTAATCCAGGTAAGAGTGGTGCTGCTGTGGTGTTTAGAGATGCTGCTGGTGATTTTTTGTGTGCTGCTACCCGTTCAAACTAATATGTATTCAGAGATAATGGCTATTCAGTTAGCTGCTGAAATCTGTGTGCATAAAGGCTTCACAAATGTGGTGATTGAGATTGATTCAACCATTGCTAGACTGATCATGATACAAGAGGTGTCTGCACCCTGGGCTGTTGATACAATAGTCAGGAAAATTATTACATTGTTGAGGGATAAATAAATTCGATTTTCTCATGTGTATAGGGAAGGAAATGCTGTGGCAGATCGCCTAGCTAATTATGCCATTGATGAGGAGATTTCTGGCACTTTTGAGGAGTTCCACCAGCTGCCTGCATAAGCTAGAAAGCTTATCAATATTGATAAAGCTCAGATTCCTTCGTTTAGAGTCAAAATCCTCCATTTA
>NW_025840852.1:0-1067 GCF_002878395.1 Capsicum annuum
ATTCACTAATTCCTGTCTTTACTTTAAAAGAAAAGGGATTCCACTACACCATTTTGTTTTTCCCCTTCCTTCTCTTTTCTGTTCTTTATTAGTTTTCTTGCTTCTTCTTTTCTACGTCTCTTCTCTTATTTTCTCCTTTTATTACTTTGTTTATTTTCTTTCTTGCTATTCCCTATTTTTTGTTTTTCTCCTTTTCTTGTTTTGTTTGTTTTCCTTCTTTCAATTTCTAAATTATTGTCTCTTTGTATGTATAATTTTGTACTTTGTTTTTTTATTTAGGGATTTGAGAAATTGGGTTTTCAAGAACGAGTGGTGGACTACGCGTTAAAGTCTCCAAGGGAAGTTGATTGGAAGGACGGAGCTTTAGAAGTTTTCTGTTAAGAGGTATGAATGAACTTTCATATTCTTAAAAGAATTATAGATTTTTTTACTGCTTACTTCAAGTTTTCTATGCATGCAACATACAACAATAATAACAACAACAAACCCAGCTTATTTCATGGTTGTTTTTTTTACTTTTCTTAGATTGATTTTTGTATAAATTGCATGTCGAAGCCCAAGTGTAACACCCCAAATCTGGTACCCGGAATGCTACACGGTGCTTATGACCCTAAGGGACCACAAGCTAAACCATAACTGATATCTGTACCTGTACACTACATAATATACTCATACAAAGCATAAAACATGAATAATAGGCCATAAGGTTCAACTAAATAGAATATCTCATAAATACTAACGTCCATATAGGGTAACAAATACCCAAAACAACTGAAAGTTGAATCTAAAATCTGAACTAAATCTGAAAGCCTCTAAATACTGTTTGAAATAAGGAGTTAAAGGAATATGTCTCCAACTAACTCTGTCTAGCAAAACAGAACTGAAATAACGAATGAAATAAAATAATATCATCATCAAATGGATGAGGACTCACTGCAACACTGCAACTGGAATGCTACTGCTGATCTGGAACTCGTGTCTCTGGTCCTATGGCGTAACATGAAAGAAAGAACTATAGCGCAAATATGTCAGTACGACTGGAAGTACTAAGTATACAAGTGAGGTAG
>NW_025840853.1:0-1226 GCF_002878395.1 Capsicum annuum
TACTGACCGAACCCTCAGTTCGGGGGCCTTCGTCAACATGTTACAAAGCTCCAGTCTTTGGTGGGTCACCATTACTTGACTTAGCAAGGCGAACATCTGGGCAAGGGAAAGCGCAGTGCGCCTGGTGCAAATGGCTTTCTTTTTTCATGATATACCAATCAGAATGGAGGGTCCTACCTACGTACATGATTGATAGAATCACTACGTAGGGGGGGCAGTCAACTTGATGCGGGAGAGGCATGAGTGCAGTTCAATCTTGTGGTGTATTCGTTTGTAGTGAGTAGGGCCTCTTTCTCTTTGATCAGTTTGCCTCCGCTCTATTGAAAAGTAGGAATTCCTACGACGGTTTTGTCAACGAACGCGTCTCGGGCCGGATTGACTAACCTAACCCACCATGTTGGAGGCTTTTCCATAGTTGGGTGTCCGCTCTAGTGTGATTTACGAAGGCTAGGCTAGGTTTGGTAATATCCAAAACAAATGAAAAGAGATCGGGGTCGATAGGTGGCAGTTGGCAAGGAACTTGATCCCCCCCAAAAAAAAGAGAAGCCGCGGTCGAACTCAAATTCTGGAAATAAGTCGGGGCTCTTTTACCAAGTCTACCAGATAGAAGATGATAGAAGGCCAACTATCGTTGCCTTGCACAAGACGGGGCCCTTTCACTTCGAGTTCCTTCCTTCGTAGTCAAATCTGATGATACGCTTTGGCGATGTTACCTACCAAACAAAAGGCCTGCTAGGTGATCGAAATCGCTCAGGTGAGGACTCACTCACTCATCTACTCCTTATCTATTTAATACTTTCTTCTATCTACAACAAACATTTCAAAGGCGACCCGCCGCGCCGGGCTATAAGATAAGATACAGTTCTTGTACTACTTGATTGACTGGTAAGAAAGAGCTTCCGTAAGAACTGGAAGACTTTTGTATGTACGGTAACCCTCTCTTTCGCTACTGGTGTACTGTTGCACAGAAAGGGCGACAGAAGGAACCTTTCTTAGCGCATTTTTCAAGCGCTTAGCTTCTGCTAGTGGCGGGGCGGCAAGGCCATGTTGTACAGTTGGAAGCCTAAGCCAAGAAGGTACGAACGAAGTGAGGGGCCCCTTTAGAAGATAGGGGGCGGCTTTCTTGTGGTAGTAATTGCGAACATCTCTCCTCTTCTCTTAGCGTGCACAGTTTGCTTACATGCCGCCTTAGGCACATCTCTCTTTCTTAGTTTCACGCTGGACTA
>NW_025840854.1:0-3577 GCF_002878395.1 Capsicum annuum
GGACGAATTCGTGATTAGGATATATATAGACATACCTACTTGTCTTGTTTGATTAATCTACAAAATTTGTTGTTGTGTTCTTGTTGATTCTAATTCAGTAGAGTACAGGCGTTAGGTTTACTTAATAGACAAGTGAGCGCTAGAGAGATTTTTACCAACAATAGTTTTTCGGTCATTTGTGAAATTTTCTCGTCTTTCTTATTTTAGCTCCTTTAGTAATTTGTATACGTCAATTATGATTTAAGGGATGGGTAGTAAACAATTGTTGAGGTGTGTTGAAGAGATTTAAGTCATTACTTAGGTTCATGAGTTTTAATAAAGTTAAGATTGATCACGATCAACCTTCAATTAAGATGACACCGAATTAGTGTTTTAGTGATTTCAATAGGTTCGGATGTACCTTTTAGTCAATTTACATATATAGTTAATTTATTTTTATGGGGTTTTAAACAAATTTGAATGATTTATTTAAAAGTTTTGGGTATTTTCCATAACTAGTTTAGATATACGCCCCTCACACATGTATCTCAATTTAGTGAGTTCGATTGTATAAAATTATTTAAAATATACAAAGTATGACAGTCTTTCTAAACGTTTATTGCATTTTTTGTTTGTTAGCATCTTGATATTAGGAAAACTTTCAGGTATTATCAAAAGTAGAAATTAGCCAACCGAAGCGAAAAACATGTATATTAGTTTAAACATAAGAACGTTTACAAAGAAGAGTAGATTATCTTTACTCCTTCCTTAAGCCATTCTCTTTCGGATCTTCTCTCTTTCTTTAGTCTTCCGAATCTCTTCTTTCAACTTCTCCAATTTCATATCAACACAATTATCATTTTGTTTGGATTATTTAGCCTTGTCAGCTTCTTCAGAAGCTTCCTCAACTAATCTGTTCAACCCATTTAATTTCTCAATAATTTTCAATAAATTGAGAAGATATCTCGAAAGATATTTTTGTTAACTAACATTTATATTCAGAATTTTAGAATAGTAGGTAGATAGATTAAACTCGATTTGCAATGAATAATCTAATTGATCCACTTTCAAACTTAGTTAGTAATCCAAAAATTGAATGATTCGACTATTATCCTAAATTTATATGTTCATCTTTCAAACAAAAGTTATGCATATCAAGATTCATCACTTATTAAAACCTTATATTTAGAACTCAACTAATAAGTTTAATTAAAGATTCAACTATAATACTAACGAAATAGTTAAATAACATAATCAAAACAAAGTCTCAGTTAAACAAAGGAAGGAAACAAAAGAAGAAAGAGACAAACCTTTGATGTTTTTGACCACTTCATTCGGTGAAAACATGCTTATTTTAATTTTTGATTAAAAAAAAATCCTATTGAAAGAAAAACACGAGAGATTATAAAAAAAAAAAAAAAGAGAACTCTCTTGTTTATTATTTAATCATAATTTATATATAATTTTTAAATTTATTAACTAAAAGGAATAAAGAAATTAAAGACGGAGAAGACGGTAATAGTGAATATGTTAGGGTTTTAGCCCTGATTTTCTTACCAAAATTAAGTTATACTTTTCTTGAAATGAAAATAAAAGTAATACCATAATTACTTTTACTTTTCCTAAAAAGAAAAATATAAAAAAAATTCTTATTTGGAAAATTTCTTTCTAGGAGGAAAGGTTTTGGAACTCTATAAATAGAAGACCCCTCTTCACATACTATAATATAAGAGTATCCACAATATAGTCATTTAAGAGTCTTGTTTAGAGGGGGATTTTCTCTCAATAAGTTTTTATGTTTTTTGAATTAGATTTTAATATGTAGGCCAATTGGACAAATTATATCAATAACCTATTTTTTTAGTTAGTTTTGTGTCATCTGAATTTTCACCATCTTGCTTTGCAAACTTTAAGCTTCTGCATGATGCCCTCTCGGTTTTAAACCCTACAAGTGGTATCAGAGACTATGGTTCAAAGATCCAGTGGTTTAGTGAAATGAGGTTGATGACAAGTTCAAGGCGATTTTAATCAATTTGCAACCAATTTGATGATAATAAAGATATACGCTCGAGATATTACATGTGGATAACAAGTTTCAAATAAATTTTCAACAATCCTGTTGCTAATCCATCTTTAAAACCAAAATCAACTGTCAACCCATGTTTATGGGCTCCAACTTTCAACCCTTGCTGATTTTTATGCTTGGGTTCTTTTCAACTCGTGTATTTACTTTTAACGCATGAGCTCCACTCTTAACCTGTACTCACTTTCAATGCACAAGGCTCCACTTTCAACCACGTTTACTAATAACACAGGGCTCCAATAATATCAACCCATGCTTTTATTTTTAACGCATAGAACTTCAATTTTTAACCCATATAAACTTTTAATCATGGTAAGCAGCAGTGATATATGAAGATCGTGTGATGTAGGAGGATCAAGAATATTTTGTCAAGAAAATCAAGCCAAAAAGTGGTGATTTTTTAGGGTTTTAGCCTTGATTTTCTTACCAAAAATTAAGTTATACTTTTCTTGAAAGAAAATAAAAGTGATACCATAATTACTTTTACTTTTCCTAAAAAGGAAAATATAAAATTTTTCCATATTTGGCAAAACTCTTTCTTGGAGGAAAAGTTTTGGAACTCTAAATAGAAGAATTCTCTTCTTATACCATAACATAAGAGTATCCATAATGTAGTCGTTTAAGAGTCTTGTTTAGAGGGAGATTTCCTCTCAGTAAGTTTTTACGCTTTTTGAATTAGTTTTTAATATGTAGGCCAATTGAATCAATTATATCAATAATATATTTTTTCTTTTTAGTTAGTTTTGTGTTATTTGAATTATCACCGTCTTGCTTTGCAAACTTTAAGCTTCCGCATGATGCCCTCTCAATTTCGAAGCCAACAGAATACACACAAAAAAGACAACTTCGGTTAATAACAAAATAAGAAGAAAAAGTAGAAATATAGCAATGTTTCTAGTAAATTTTGATTCAAAATATTAGTTAAACAGAATTATAGAATCTTTTTTATATAAGGTAAAATTCTAATTGATTTAGAAGTGTTTTCTTTTCTTTTCTTTTGTCTCCAGTTTTTGGTTCGAAAATGACAGTGATTATCAGATATAATGTGACATTTAGGATTTTTGGTCTAAGATTTTTTGGGTAAGAATTCTTAATTTGGGGATAGAATAATGACTCCTTTTCGTTGAAAATTAACACACTACTTCACAAATTCTTATGGGGATTATATATTAAAATAGATTTTGATCATTCGGAAGCTTTACGGAAGGACAAGGTCCTTGCAAAGTATCTTCCATTTGATTTCTTTAGTTGAAGTAGGTTACGGTTTAATTGGAGTTTAAACTCGATTTAACTGTGTGTATACTCCTAAATTGGATGCTTGTTGACTGGTTTGCGGACATACTTGAATTTGGTGATATTTGGATCGTTGACACTTGTATGAACTATTATTGAGAATCGAATCTACTCGAATTACCTTATGATTTTAAGTGCACTTGTAAATTTAGTACGTCGTATTGTATCCTGAGTGATACGATTCAAATGGCCACCTTAGCTTTCAATGACATCATTTGAAGT
>NW_025840855.1:0-3102 GCF_002878395.1 Capsicum annuum
TTGGTTTTAGGTCTACCTCATGTACTATAAATACCCTTTATGTGTCTGTTAGTAGGAGTTTTGCACCTTTGATATTCACAAACATATTTTTATTTCAATATTAGATTTTGATCTTTGGATTATCTAGTATTGACTTTTGTTGATTAATTTAGTTACGGTTGTGGGTTTTCTACTTTTTATTATTTTGATGTCATCTATTTTTTCAATCATGAACGTTGTTGATTACTTTATAAGCATGAGTGGCTAAAAGCCCATGCTAGGGTTGTGGAAACCCTAGCGGATTGATGAAGTAGGGGAAGTCCTATTGTTGTTCTAACTGATACCCATACATGTATTGCTTTATCTTCATATAATAGTTGTCTTAACGGGTTAACACATTAGGATACCACCTAGATTATTGCTACTTACTCCAAAAGTGGAGTAGTGACTAGGAAAAGATAGAGACAACAAAATTTTGAGTTTAGCTATAGATCCATGCTTTTAGGTTTTAGCTACGTAAGATGGTTAGATTTTATCTAGTAAATAGTGACTCAAAAGGTAATAGTTAACTGGGATCAAGATAAGGGTTAGTAAGGCGACATCCTAAGACTCAAAAGGTAAAGGGTGAGATCCTTCTACTTACTTAAATGACTTTAGAAGGTATATACCTTATTGATTCTGCATGTAAGGTATCGGGTTGGTTCAACATAGCACGATAAGCCTATAGAGTTGAGAAGCCAGGGGGAACACAATCTTAGTGTTCATTTACAATTGATTACAATCGAAGTTGATTTTTGCCACTTGTTTGACATTGATAATCAAAACCCCCATTTACTTTTCTAGTTTCACTTGCTGATTACAATAATTGAGAACCGTGACTCTACGTATTACCTTGGGATTTGACCCTTGCTTTTTTAGGTTACTATATTTGGCAGAAATTGTATCATCATTTGAGAGGATGTGTAGCTTGGACTTCACCAATTTTTTGCATAGTTGCCAGGGTATACGGTGTTGATTTGTGATTTGAAGTTGTTATAATTTTTTGGTTTTTTGTTTTTGTTTTTGTTCTTAGTCGGGAATACGCCAGTGTATGCTTAGCACATGGAGTAGAGGTAATCCCTTACTCCTAGTAAATCTGAATCCGGAGAGGATCCTACAAACACCTACTAGGATGGTGGACAGAAAATAGATGATAATTGAGATGGGGTTCATGATGTTGTACCTCCCTCTCCTCCTAAAAGAGTATATGATATTGTTGATCGATAGACCGGTCAACTTTTAGTTTAAGATAACAATGAGAGGAGGGAAACAAAAGAAGCTTAGTGGGTACTCGGGAGGCAGAGATAGCTGAGCAGAAACAAGAAGCAGAACATTGAGCAGTACTTGATGGAAATCAGAATAGTGTGAGAGGTGCCTGTGTTCAAGTGATCCCAATATATCAGTATGTGTATCCATATATATATGATGAAAAATATCTAGGATATGTTGATCCGGTAGATACTAAATCCATTATTCATCCTGTTTTGACCCCAGGCATCAAGTTTGACATAACGAGCATAATGATCCAGCTCCTAAATCAGAAGGGTGTGTTTGCTGGTCTGCCTTCAGATGATGAAAATTTGCACCTTGCCAATTTTATCAGGATCTGTAGTTCGTATACAAATCTAAGTGCTTAGAATGAGGTTGTTCCTCTTCTCTCTTATAGGAGAAGGATTCTTATAGTTAGGGGAACTACCAAGAGGCTCTATCACTACATGGAATAAGTTACACAGATAATTCTTGAATAGATTCTTTCCTTCATCCAGGATGTTATAGTTTAAGGATGAGATATATAATTTTAGGTATATGTAGTCATAATATATGTAAAAGGCAGGATTCAGGTTCAAGAAAAAGCTGAGTATGGTGCCCAACCATCGATTGTCAGGGACGAGCTTATTAGAGATATTTTACCAAGCCTTGACCATCAGCTCTAGAACCATGATAGATACCATATATAGAGGATATTTTATGAGAATACGCTGGGAGACAACTTCAAATATGGTAGATCAAATTTCACTTACTAATCGACGGTGGCAAACTAGGGAGACTGAGAGAGGATTTGTCACATATGTTATTGGTGCCTCCTACGATAGAAAGTAATTGATGATTTAGCAGTGCAAGAAATTGTGCTGCTATGAACTGATCTAGGGGCACTAGAAAAGCAGCTTGCATCAGTGACTTTTGAGAAAGTAAATGTAGTAGCAGCACAGAGGTAGACTTCCAGAGCTATGAGTCAGAACTAGAGGAGAAAGAAAATTATTTGGATCATTAGTTGGTAAGTTTTTGAACCCAAGGTCAAGGGAACCAAAGTCGGATCTACTATGACAGATACAAAGATTGTAGTAGAGAGCGAGATGGTGACTGGAGGAAGAAGGACAAGTATAGAGAGAAAGAAGATAGGTACATTTCACCTAGCAGAAAAGATGTAAAATCTAGAATGGAAGAGATGCTAGCTAAGATGGTTAAGGGTAAAAAAAGTCAGGAGATCAGCCTTAAGGATATTAAGGCCAACATTTTAGGTTTGACCCTAAGGGTCGAATCTTATGCCACTGCTATCAAGATGTTAGAGAACCAGCTTGGGCAGAGTCAGCAACTCTAAACCAGAGGCAGCCAGGTACCCTTCTGAGCAACATTGTCCAAAATCTAAAAAATGATGGTTATGTTCTTTCCATTACCAAGAAGAGCGGTATCACTACTACAGATCCTCCACTATCTGCTACGGAAGCTGATGATAATGAGACTCCTACTGTGGAGCCATAAAAGAAAATAGGTAATGATGATGTTATTACTAAGGAAAAGGTAAGGATCCTATTATTGAGCAGGAAATTAGAAAAATTCTGAGACCGCACCCACCTATTCCTCAGTGACAGAAGAAGAAATAAGAAGAAAGAAAATTTATGTAATTTATTGAGATGCTAAAAGAATTGATCTTGAATATTCCTCTTCCAGAGGCATTGAAGCAGATGCCTGGATATGCCAGGTTTATGAAGTAGTTGGTTACAAGAAAGAAAGAAGTGGCGATTGAGGATGTTGATGGCGTGCACCACTACAGTGCAGTCATTATAAGGTATTTGGCACAAAAAA
>NW_025840856.1:0-1338 GCF_002878395.1 Capsicum annuum
AAGCTTTTGATTGGGTAGGTTGTTAGGATAAGATAAATTAGTTAGAGATATTGTTTTTGTTTATTTTTGTATTTTTGTGGGGAATAATTAAATGGGTGAGGGTACACGGTAGGGTAAAGTAAAATTGGATAAAAACGATATCGGGGAGGGACGAAATTAGGTGTCTACATCATGCCCCCATTGAATGTAAACACGAAGTGTTTTCAGACAAAGAAGTAGACAGCGAGACCAAATTTTGACCCGACCATTATTCAAAGAAAGAAACAGAATGAAGAAGGACAACTGGGTCTTGATTTAAGACATCCTACCTACCCAAGTTATCAGAGAATCAAGTCACGGGTATTTCAAAGGATTGGAAAGAAAAGGACTATACCGGGTTGGAGAGTTGAGTGAGGCTCCATCGAGGTTCCGGTCCACGGCTTTGTCATTACATTAAAATAAAAATTACAAAATTACAAGTTAAAGCATAAATGAAATTACAAAAATCCTATCTATAAAGCTTCTTTTGGACTCTTGACTTGAGTTTCATCACCCTATTCTTCAGGCGGGCTCCTGACTTGCTATTTCTTTAACTTGTTGCTTGCCTTTCAATTTCTTCACCCTGTTCTCCAGGCGGGTTCCTAACTTGCTATTTCATCAACTTGTTGCCATGCTTTCAACTTATGCACCCTGTTCGGCAGGCGGGCTCCTAACTTGCTATTTCATCAACTTGTTGCTATGCTTTCAATTTCTTTACCCTGTTCTGCAGGCGGGCTCTTGACTTGTTATTTTTAAATCTGTTTAACTTTCAATTTCTTTACCTTGTTGCTTGGTTTTCCATTTATTCGCCCTGTGCTTCGGGCATGCTCCTGAATCACATCAAAATTGAAAAGAAAATTATCCCAAATAAAGAAATGCAATTTCTATGAGTTAATTGGAATGACTCGACTAAAAGGTACGTCTTATAGGAATCAAAGGGAATGACTCGACAAAAAGGTACGTTTTCTAGGAATCAAGGGACATGATTAGACTAAAAGGTACGCTTTCTAGGGGTCAAAGGGGATGACTCGACTAAAAGGTACGTATTATAGGAATCAAATGGAATGACTCGACTAAAAGGTACGTCTTATAGGAATCAATAGGAATGACTCGACTAAAAGGTACGTATTCTAGGGGTCAAAGGGGATGACTCGACTAAAAGGTACGTCTTATAGGAATCAAAGAAAATGACTCGACTAAAAGGTACGTCTTATAGGAATCAATAGGAATGACTCGAAAAAAGGTACGTTTTCTAGGGGTCAAAGGGGATGAGTCAACTAAAAGGTATGTCTTATAGGAATCAAAGGGAATGACTCGACT
>NW_025840857.1:0-1215 GCF_002878395.1 Capsicum annuum
TCTTTCCCGTCATATATCAATTCTAACATATTGGATTCAGCATGGGTCGGCAACGGATTCTGGTTAATATTTGGGCCTTCCGAGGCCTAGACTAGCATCTGATTTGTGTCAATTAAATCTTGGACAGCTCTCTTTAAATGCCAGTATTCTCGATATCATAGCCTGGTATATCAGAATAGTACGCACACCTTAAAGAATAATAGAGATTCCTCGGCAGTGGATTTAAAAGCCTTCCTTGAATTGGGCTTAAAACCTTCAACTTTCTCAACCTATCAAACAAGCTAGCATATGACTCCCCAAGAGGTGTGAATGGATTTTTGACTACCTTTTCCTTCTTATACTTGGGCCTAGGCTGAAAACTGGGTCTGGAGGGGTTTTGGTAATTTGGTGGAGCGAATGAGCGATTTTGTGGAGCTTGCGCGCGCCATTGCGGGTAAGAAGGGGTTTGGGCATATGGTTGTGCGCTATATACTGGGTACGGGGGTGGTGGAATGGAATATAAAGGGTTTTGTGGAGGGTAGTAATGGTGGGGAGGAATATATGGAGCTTGGGCGTAGACTTGGGCTTGGGATTGGGGATAGGGGCGAGGTGGTCTTTTGGGATAGGAATGGGTTCCAGCTACGACATTCGCTACATCCTCTTTCTTATTTTTTACCTCCAAATGCGCCAGATCCACCTTGAATTGCTTGTGTGGTAGCTTTTAATACGGCAAAACTCACTATTCGACCGGTCTTAATTCCGTCCTCTATCATCTCCCCCATTTTGAGGACTTCCATAAAAGATTTTCCCATTGCCAGAAGTAAATGTTGAAAATAGGTCTCATCCTGCGCCTGAATGAAAACTTCTACCAACTTACTTTCTTTCATTAGAGGCTTTACCCTGGCGGCCTGTTCACACCACCTTATCGCGTATTCCCTAAAACATTCAGTGCTCTTTTTCTTCATGTTGACCAAGGATGTTTCATCCAGAATCAGGTCGATGTTGTACTAAAAATGTTGAACAAATTCGGAATCCAAAACATCCCAGCTGTTCCATTTATCGATATCTCGATCGATAAACCATTCTGAGGCCAGATCAGAAAGACTCTCGCCAAGAAGGCCATGAGCAGTTCTTCCTTTCCTCTTGCAGCCCTCAACTGGTTGCAATAACGTCTTAAGTGTGCCACGGGATCACCGTGTCCTGCATACTTCTAGAACTTAGGCATCTTAAAACCGG
>NW_025840858.1:0-2200 GCF_002878395.1 Capsicum annuum
CTAAAAATATAGTTAAAATCGATTGAAAAAATTAATTGATTTCAAATTGACTAAAAACAATTACTCAATCGATTTCATCCAAATAATTATTTTTAAAAATATAAAATTGGTAGAGCTTTTGAGCCAACAATCAAATAAAAAATAAGATTGAACTCAATAAAAGTTTTGATTGAATTAAAAGAGTTTGATCAGAGCTTTGATCAAATAATTGATCGGGCTGGTTGGTTCTCCAAATAACTTTATTAAATTTTTTAAACAAAAATGTACCAAGTTTGAGCTTCCAAATTTTTACTTCAAATTCATCGTTTAGATGGTTAAATCTAGTATAAGTTCTCATAAAATAAATAAAAATCGATAAAGAATCAACAATTTGATGTTATATAATCCCCCTCCCCTAATCTTCACTCTGAATCATAGCTCACTTATCCCAAAGTTAAGTTGGAATAATAAAAATTCCATAATCAGTTCTTTTTATAATACAATCCTTTTCATAATTATGCAGGCTAGTCTTGCAATTATAGTCCTGCACTTGTTATTGTTCGTAGAAATTGACTATAACACAAATGCAACACTTAATCTTCCAAAAAAGTTGCACCAAGAAAATCTGTAGTAACTAAGATAAAATTCCTTTCTCAAAACTCTCCTGAAATGCTCGGATCCCATCCCAAACCCCCCTCAAACAAGTTCCAAATATATTTTTTATATATATTTTTAGATATTTTAAGTTGTTAACTATTATAATTTATAATACTTTTTATGTAATTTTCAAATAATAGATGTTACTCGGGGGTTTGGGTCACAGGTGACAAAAGGATTTTAAAATGAGATATAGGTGACACAAGTCTTAATAATTGAGTAGAGGTGTCAATTACTTCATTATGGTTTAAGAAAGTTTGGAAAATTTCAAAATAACTCACAAGTTTTTAAATTTACACTTTGATTCAAATGTTAGTTAATATATAACGGGGAACGAAGGGAAAAAACATCTTTTTCTCTCTCCTCATCCGTTGTTATTTTCTCTCTCTTCATGATATTTGTTGTTCATTGCTGTCGCTGCTTTATTCATCATCTTCTGATTCATTATCATCATCTTATACTTCATTATCAACTTCATATTTTTCTTGTTGACCATTGTTGTTGTTGTTGTTGTTGTTACCCCAATTGCTGCTCTTTGACCAAATTCTTATGTCAAATTTTGTTTCGTAAATCACTTTCAACTTTGGAATTTACTTGAGAGGAGACTTTGATAAGTCAGATTATGCTTTTTAGTTGAATTTAGGTAACTGCTAGTGTGTTGTTTTTTCAACAATAGTTTGCACGCGAACATGAATGCAATGCAAGAGCAATCTATTTAAACAGATCCATTATTTGCGGCACTAGATAAATGTTCTGTTGTAACAGTAGACTCATGTTGGATTCATGTTTAAGGGTTCTAGATGTCCGTAATATGATTAAGAATCGAATAGATGGGTATTTTGTTATACCAGATTAGTAATCTGTTTCAACAGATAAATAATCTGTTTCATCAGATTACTAATATGTTTTTAACAGATAAATAATCTATTTTATCAGATTACTAATATGTTTCAAACAACAAAATACAGCTCCTGTCACACACAAAACCTAACAGATAACTCATATGTTGTTGCTATTGATACTGGAATCAAATTATTCCTTAATTTTAGACATGTCATTCGTTAAGAAATAGAAATAGACAGCACGAAAATTAAATAAGAAATAAAAAGTCAAGTGCATCAAACATAATTTTTTATAAAACAAACAAAAAAATACATAGATAACAGAAAAAAAGCTTAATTATTATTATCATCATTATTATTTGTATGGCCAGCCGGCCAATCTTCAAAGGGCAGCAGCAGCGCCCTCCGCAGCCTGTGGATCTCCCGCAACATCCTTACTCTGACGCGGCCAACTCCCAATGCAGGTCATGAACCTCCTTCTGCAGTTCCCTCATGGCGTCTCGTAAAATAGCGACATCCCACACAGGATCAACCATATCTAAAAAATGCATAAGTTGACAAAACACACACGTAAACACAAAAGTAAAGAAAAGAAAGAATTCGAATGTAATGTAATGTAATACAACGTATATTTACACAAAAATCAAGAAAAAACTTACCAGATACAGGAAAAAGGTATCAAGTCCTTGAAGAGAAAGTAGTTGAAGGTGTAACAAGAGCGA
>NW_025840859.1:0-1706 GCF_002878395.1 Capsicum annuum
ATTTATTTAATTGTCTATCATGTTCAAAACTAATTTGTTACCACAAATCACAATAATTAATAACTTAAAATATTTAAAAGACATACAAAAATTTTGTCGACTCTTACCAAAAAAATCCTCTACTCCCACTTAATTACATACCATGCCCCAATATATAATAATTTTATTGTTTTATCATAATGATTTAAATATTTAATATATTCTATTAATTTATATGAATTAACTATAACTACATAGTGGAAGTAAAAAAAAATATTTATTTAATTAGCTATCATGTTCAAAACTAATTTGTTACCACATATAGAAATTATTGACTCTCATTATTTTAGCAATGCCGCATAAATTGAGATAAAAAAAGTACTGCAAATCGTAATAATTGACAACTTAAAATATTTAAAAGATATTTAAAAATTTTAGTTGACTCTCAAAATTGTATCGAAGCCACATAAATTGGGACACAAGGAGTAAATATATTATTTAATAATTACGTAAAAATTATTATAAATCACAATAATTAACAAGTTAAAATACTTTTTTAACTATAACTGCATTTTGAAAGTAATTTTTATTTATTTATTTAATTATCTATCATGTTCAAAACTAATTTATTACCACAAATCACAATAATTAAAAACTTAAAATATTTAAAAGACATAGAGAAATTTTATTAACTCTTACAAAAAAAAAAACTCTCTACTCCCACTTAGTTACATACCATGTCCTAATATATAATAATTCTATTGTTTCATCATAATGATTTATTATTTAATATATTCTATTAATTTATATTAATTAACTATAACTACATATTAGAAGTAAATTTTATTTATTTATTTAATTAGCTATCATGTTCAAAACTAATTTGTTATCACAAATCACAATAATTTGTTACCACATATAGAAGTTTTATTGACTCTCATTATTTTAGCAATGCCACATGAATTGAGATAAAAAAAAGTACTGAAAATCATAATAATTAACAACTTAAAATATTTAAAAGATATATAAAAATTTTAGTTGACTCTCAAAATTATATCGAAGCCACATAAATTGGGACACAAGGAGTAAATATATTATTTGATAATTAGGTAAAAATTATTATAAATCACAATAATTAACAAGTTAAAATACTTTTTTTAAAAAAGATAAAAGTTCTATTCAACTCTCAAAATTTAATCGGTGCAACATAAATCATGACAAAATAAAAAATTATCTTAATTAATTGCAACTAAATATTTAAAATAAATCAATTTTATTATTTAAATTGACTTTTATATAGAAAATTAATCTTTTTATTTATTTATTTATTTAATTAAATTTAAATTTTAAAATTATTTTTTTCTTATATAGAAATACTAATATTTAAACTTAACTTTAAATTTTTAAAGTAAAAAATTAATAAATTTAATTTAATAAAATAAATTTCTGATGAATATTTTCTTAGAATTTGTGTTGGATCAATATTTATCAAGTTAAAAAAAAATAAAAAAAATATATAGTAAAATTTTATTATTGTGAAAATCAATATAATGCACTATCCAATAATGTTTAATATTATCATATTTTGCATATGCAAATGTAGCATCCCGTATTTAATTAATATACTATTTCGGTGAATTATAGATGATTACTATTGAATGTGATAAAATTATATTAATTTTTATAGTAATAACATAATTAGTCGCTCTTAATTAATTATTATGATT
>NW_025840860.1:0-3030 GCF_002878395.1 Capsicum annuum
CCTTGCCCAAATGATAAAAGACACTCATGTCATAATCTTTCAAGAGTTATAACCACCTTCTCTGGTTCATCATGTCCATAAAAGCTGATGGGCATTGGTAAGATAAAATAACATAAATAAGAATTTGAAGTGATCATACCAAGTACGAAAGGCTATTTTTGGAATGTCACATTCTCTGAATTTGAGTTGATGATAGCCTGATCTGAGGTCTATCTTAGAGAAGTAGCTGGCACCCTGGAGTTGGTCAAATAAGTCATTGATTTTGGGAAGTGGTTACTTGTTCTTGACTATGACCTTATTGAGCTGATGGTAGTCTATGCATATTTTGAAAGAACCATCTTTCTTTGCATGAATAGAACTGGTGCACCCCACGAGGACATGCTGGGTCAGATGAATCCCTTATGTAGGAGGTCCTTCAACTACTCTTTCAATTCTCTAAGTTCAACTATGCCATTCTGTATGGCAGAATAGATATGGGCTAAGCATCTGGGAGAAGATCGATGCTAAAGTCTATTTCCCTTTCGAGAAGAACTATGGGAAAATCCTCTGGAAACACATATGAATACTCATTCACTACTGGAGCTGACTCAATACTGGTAGTTTTGGAACTTGAGTCCTTAACTCGAACAAGATGATTGACCCATCTATTAGATATCATTTTCCTTGCCCTTAGGTAGGAAACAAGCTGACACCTGAAGGCTGAAGTATTACCCCTCCACTCTAGAATGGGTTCATTCAAAAACTAAAACTAGAAAATTCTGTTTTTGCAGTCGACTGTGGAATAGCATTAATAAAGCCATCCCATGCCTAGAATGACATCAAAATCATTCATCTCTAATTCGACTAAGTCTGCTGAAGTGACTTTCTGGAATACCATAACCGGATAGTTTCTGTATACCCACCAGGCTATGATAGTTTTAACCACTGGGGTAGAGACTGAGAAGGGCTCTGCTAGAATTTCGGGGCTGACTCCAAAATAGATTTTTATATAGGGAGTAACAAAATAAAAGAAAGCTCCTGGATCTAGTAAAGCATAAACTTGTATATGAAAGATCTGTAACATTCCTGTGACCACATCAGGAGAATTCTCCTGGTCTTGTCGGGACTGAACAGCATAAAGTCTATTTGGGTGTTGCCCACTAGTGGTGCTAGAAATGGCACCCTGCTGATTCAGGCGATCGAACTGAGCTAAGGAACGGTTAGGCTGACCCTAAAAACCTAATTGAGGATAATTTCTATGTTTACTTTCTCGCTTGCCACATTTGAAACAAACATCATTTCTATCTCTGCAAATACCCTAATTGTGCATGCCACAAGTCTGACAAAGAGGATGAGTTTGGGCACTGCTAATGCTGTTATGAGACTTAGAGCCTGGCGCTCTATCTTTGTTACTATTCCTGAACTTATGAACTGGAGCACTAGCTGAGAAAGGAGCTGAAACTAAGGACTTTGGGAAAAACTGAGAATAAATCCCACCTTCTGACTTAGGCTGACTGAAATTAAAGCTACCTATTCTAGCTCTCTTATTCTGTTTTTCTCTCTCCTTATTCTTCTGCTTCTCTATCTGCTGAGCATGTGTCATTAGCCTAGCCAAGTCAATCTCACTAATAAACATTGGGGTCTTGCACTCTTTGACCATACTATCATTCACTCTAGACACAAACTTACTCATTCGTGATCTTCTATCTACCACCGCATGAAGAGCATATCTAGCTAGTTGAGTAAACTAGAGAGAATACTCTTTCACTGTCATGTTGCCCTGCCTGAGGTTAATAAATTCTAACACCTTATCTTCTCTTAGATCTAGGGGAAAGAATCTATCTAGAAAAGTGGTGGAAAACTCCTCCCAATCAATAGGCCCTGTATCTATAGCTCTCTCTGCTTTCCACTATTTAAACTAAGTGTGAACCACATCCTACAACTGATATGCAACTATCTTAATACTCTAGATAGCAGTCACTCCCATAATATCAATAATCTTCTGCACCTAATCAAGATACTCCTGGGGGCCCTCATCTGTCTTAAACCCAAAAAAAGAAGAAGGATTCATTTAGGTGAAGTCCCAAATCCTAGCTATAGTAAAATTGGCCACTGGGTTGGCTAGAATAACAGCTGGACATTTATTCTGGGCGGCAACTGAATGAGCAAGGGTAGTGAATACAGCTCTAAATTCTACATGGGAGACATATTTGCCTAAAGGATTAGGTTGATTGGGCTTAGGGACAGGCTGATCCCCTATTCCTCTTCCCCAAGTCCTCTTTGGAGGCATTTTTCTGTAGATGGAAGAGAAAGAAAGATTATACTGAGAGTTTAACTGGAGATCATGCTCACTGACATGACATAAATACTGAAAGAAGGGAAACTATTCTTAAAACATCTCATAGCCTCCTGCACATAAACATGCCGCACAACACACCTATACATAAGACTTTACTAGATGCATATTTCAGACTTCCTAAGACTCTATTGAACCTTTGGCTCTGATACCAAGTTTTTAACTCCTCGAGTCTGGTACCTAAGATGATACACGGTGCTAACAATCTCAAAGGACCCCTAGCTAACCCATGACTAATATCTGTAACTAAGCACTGAACAGTAGTAATATTGTAATAATAATATAACTGAAATAAATGCGAAAATCTAGCGAAAAACTTGCCATAAGGTTCAAAATATTAAACAATACTGAATAAAACAATGTCTGAACAAGGTATGATAATACCAAGACTGAAATAACTGTCTAAACATACTATAGTCTAAAAGCCTCTAAACTATCTGAATAACGAGTTTATGGGACATATCCTCAACTATCTCCATCTACTGAAAGTGACTAAGTACTGAAATATTAAAAGACTTAAATAATCATGTCCTCTAAATATGAGGACTTACCACTGACTCTGACTTCTGATATCTGAGCTACTAAGCAAGATCAGGAACCTGAGTGTCTGAACCTATGGTGTAAAACACCATAGCACAAAACAAAAATATGTGTCAGTACGTGTGAATGTACTGGTAATCAAAGTGAGGAAATAC
>NW_025840861.1:0-1221 GCF_002878395.1 Capsicum annuum
TCGGTGTGCTATATCCCACGATTTCGGGGGTGGCCCCAGGGTCCGAGTGTGCTGGGGGCCAAAAATCAACTAGGGCTTGTCAGGGAGGTTGGTGATCCTTCTAGTATGGTTCATTTAAATTCTTGGGGCCATTTGCGTGGACTAACGGGTGAAACGGAATGAACGAGGCATTTTCTGGCCAAATCAGTGTGCTATATCCCACGGTTTTTAGGGTAGGCCTGGGTTCCGAGCATGTTGTGGGCCAAAAATCGATCGAGGTATGAAGGGAGGTTGGGGATAATCCCAGTGTGGTCCTTTTAAATTTTTATGGCAACTTGTGTGGACAAACGGGCAAAAAGGCATGAACGGGGCATTTTTGGGAGAAATCGGTGAGCTATAGCCCACGGTTTCGGGGTTGGGCCCGAGGTCCAAACGTACTGTGGGATAAAAATCGATTGGGGCATGCCAAGGATGTTTGGGATCATCCCAGCGTGGTCCATTTAAATTTTTGAGGCCATTTGGGTGGACAAACGGGCAAAACAGTATGAACGGGGCATTTTTAGGTTAAATCGATGTATGTAGCTCACGGTTTTGGGGGTGTGCCCAGGTTTCGTGCGTGCTGTGAGACAAAAATCAATTGGTGTATGCCAAGGAGGTTGGGGATCTTCCCAATGTGGTCTGCTTAAATTTTTGTGGCCATTTAGTGGAAAATGGGTGAAACGACAAGAACGGGATATTTTCGGGCCAAATCGGTGTGTTATAGCCCACGTTTTTTAGGGTGGGGCCGGAGTCCGAGCATACAGTTGGCGAAAAATTGATCGGGACATGCCAGGAAGGTTGGGGATTATCCAAGTGTGGTCCTATCAAAGTTTCATGGCCATTTGGGTGGATATAAGGAAAAACGGCGTGAATGGATCATTTTTGGGCCAAATTGGTGTGCTATAGCCCGCGGTTTTGGTGTGGGCCCGGGGTCCAAGAGTGTTGTGGGCCTAAAATCAACCGAGGCAGGCCAGGAAAGTTGGGGATCATCCTCGTGTGGTCAGTTTAAATTTTTCTGCCCATTTTGGTGGGGAAACAGGCAAAACGGCGCTAACAGGGCATTTTTGAGCCAAATTGATGTGCTATAGTCCACGGTTTGAGGGGTGGGCTCGGGGTTTGGGTATGCGGGCTAAAAATTATCCAGGGTGTGCCAAGGAGGTTGTGGATCATCCCAGTGTGGTCCGTTTAAATTTTTGTGTCCAT
>NW_025840862.1:0-1704 GCF_002878395.1 Capsicum annuum
GAAACAGCGCGAACGGGGTATTTTAGGGCCAAATTGATGTGCTATTGCCCATGGTTTTAGAGGTGGGCCCAGGGTCCGGACGTGCAGTGGGTCAAAAATCAATTGGGGCATACCAGAGATGTTGGTGATTGCCCTAGTGGGCCCAGGGTTCGGGTGTCCTATGGGCAAAAAATGGACTGGGGCGTGCCAGGGATGTTGGGGATCATCCCAGTGTGGTCCCTTTAATTTTTCATGGCCATATGGGTGGACAAACAGGTGGCACAGTGGGAACGGGGAATTTTCATTCCAATTTGGTGCGCTATAGGCCACGATTTTGGGGGTGGGCCCGGGGTCCGGGCGTGCTATGTGCTGAATATCGATCGGGGCATGCTAGGGAGGTTGGAGATCATCCCAATGTGGTCTTTTAAATTTTTCATGGACTTTTGGGTGGAGAAACGGGCAAAACAACGCGAATGGGGCATTTTTGGGCCAAATCGGTGTGCTATAGCCCATAATTTTTGGGGTGGCCCTGGGGTCCGGGCATGCTATGGGTTAAAAATCAACTGGGGCATGCCAGAGAGGTTGGGGATCATCCCAGTATGGTTTGTTTTTAATTTTTTTAGCCATTTAGGTGGATAAACAGGCGAACGGTGCGAATGGGGCATTTTTGGGGCAAATTGGTGGAGAAATGGGCAAAATAGCGTGGATGAGGTATTTTCGAGAAAAATCGGTGTGCTATAGCCCAGGTTTTGGGGGTGGGCCTGAGGTTTGGGCATGCTGTGGGTTAAAAAAGGACATGGGAGAGCTAGGGAGGTTGGGGATCATCCCAGTATGGTCCGTTTAATTTTTTGTGGCCATTTTTGTGAACAAATAGGCGAAACAGCATGAACGGGGCATTTTTGGGTCAAATCGATTTGCTATAGCCCACGGTTTTGGGGGTGAACCTAGGGTCCAGGAGTGCTGTGGGCAAAAAATCGACCGAGGCATGCTAGGGAGGCTGGGGATCATCCCAGTATGGTCCGTTTAATTTTTTGTTGCTATTTGGGTGGACAAACGGGTGAAATGACGCGAACAGAGCATTTTCGAGCCAAATCGGTGTGTTATAGCCAACAGTTTTGGGGGTTGGGCCGGGCTCCAGGCGTATAGTAGGCCAAAAATTAATCGAGGCATGCTAGGGAGGTTGGGGATCGTCCTAGTGTGGTCCGTTTAATTATTCGTGGCAATTTCGATGGACAAACAAGCAAAACAGCGTGAACGAGGCATTTTTGGGCCAAATCGATGTGTAATAGCCTACAGTTTGGGGGGTGGACCCGAGGTCCGAGCGTGTAGTGGGTCAAAAATTGACCGGGGTATGCGAGGGAGGTTAGGGATCGTCCCAGTATGGTCCGTTTAATTTTTCATGGCAATTTGGGTGGACAAACGGGCAGAATAACATTAACGGGGCATTTTTGGTCCAAATCGGTATGTAATAGCCCACGATTTTAAAGGTGGGCCCGGGGTTCGGAAGTGATGTGGTTCAAAAATTAATCGGGGAGTGCCAAGGAGGATGAGGATCATCCCAGTGTGGTCCATTTAATATTCGTGGCCATTTGGGTGGACAAACGGGCGAAACGGCGCGAACGGGGCGTTTTAAGGCTAAATCGGTGTGCTATAGCCCATGGTTTTGGGAGTGGGCCTGGGGTCTGGGCGTGTTGTGGGCCAAAATTTGATTGGGTATGACAGGGA
>NW_025840863.1:0-5807 GCF_002878395.1 Capsicum annuum
GGAATATTGTTGGTATGTTTTTGTTGTTGTGGTAAAACATCAATATAATCCTGTACGTATGTGACTAACTATTTATTTAAGTGCTGAATTATAGAAAAAACAATTACTTCTTAAAGGAGAACAGAATGAGAAAAGATGTGGTGGTGAGTTATCATTTTTTTTTAAGTACAATTTTTATATTAAAAATTTTACGTTATTTTATAACAAAGTTGCGTACTTAATATTATAACATACACACAATAATTTGTTTTCTTAAAAAAAAAAATTATTAATTAACGAGAGACACACGTGCAAAGCACGTACACTTGACTAGTAATAATAAGAACCCAAAAAACCCTTCCCATCTTCCATCAAAATTGTGTTAACAGTTAATTTTAGTTATAACTTTTCTGATTTGATTATTTAATTTAAGTAAAAATTCATAATATTTAATACTTTAAATCAATTAGAATTTTGCCTTTTATATATATATATATTTATATATATATATATATAAGTCTACAATCCTATTTAACTAATATTTTGGATAAAAAACTATTAGAAACATATCTCTACTTCTACTTTTTCTTCTTATTTTGTTATTAATTCAAGTTGTCTTTTTTTTTTTTTTTGTATTCATTATTATCATCTTCTCCATCTTTCTTTATTCCTTTTAGTTAATAACTTTAAAGATTATATGTAAATTATGATTAAATAATTAACAATGCAATGAATTCTTCTTTTTTGATAATCTATCGTGTTTCTTTTTCAGTAGAAATTTTTTTATAAAAAATTGAAAGAAATAAGCAAGTCGCCATCAAATGAAGTGGTCAAAAACATCAAGGGTTTGTCTCTTTCTTCCCCCCCCCCCCTTCCTTTGTTTAACCGTGGCTTTGTTTTAATTATGTTACTTAAGTATTTCTTTAGTATTATAGTTGAATCTTTAATTAAAGTTGTTAATTGAGTTCGCTTATCAATTAAGTTTGAAAGTAGATCAAGTACATTATTCATGGTAAATCGAGTTGAATGTATCTACCTACTATTATAAAATCTCTTTCGAGAAATCTTCTTAATGTATTAAAAATTATTGAGAAATTAATTGGGCAGAACATATTAGTTGAGGAAGCTTCTGAAGAAGCGGACAAGTCTAAACAATCCAAACAAAAGTATAATTGTGTTGATATGAAATTAGAGAAGATGAAAGAAGAGATTAAGAAAGAGAGAAGAGGTGAAATAGAATATACCCTTCTTTATAAACTTTCTTGTGTTTAAACAAATATATATGCTTTTCGGTTGACTAATTTCTACTTTGGATAATAACTAAAAGTTGTCCTAATGTCAAAGTGCTAACGAACAAAAAATGCAATAAATATTTTGAAAGATCGTCGTGCTTTTTATATTTTGAATGATTTTGTAAAATTAAACTCACTAAATTGAGATACACGCGCGAGGCGCGTATATCTAAACTAGTAATATATTAAAAGTGTGAAGGTCTTTAAAAAGGTGATTTAAACTTTTTATCCTTCATTAAAAGAATTCACTTTAGACAAAATCGTCTTTTCGCTATTTTTTATTTTAATGATTTTAAATATTAATTATAATTAAAAATAAAAACCTTTTCTAATATAAGATTTGAATAAAAAAACCTTTCCCAACTAAAATAGGCTTGGTAATTAAAAAAAAAACTAGAAATCCTATTTCCATAGTTCAAAAGAAATTGGGAAAAAACTTTCCCAAATAACATAGCATTTTCCAATTTCTATAAAAATCATGCTAATTAAATATTTTTTCTTCATCACAATTTTGTCTTAATTTTCATATTCACAAAAGCGGTCATATATAACCATGAAAAATCAAACCCGATTTAACTCCTAATTATGTTACATTTATGTAAAGAAAAATTCATTAGTGATCATGATTATCAATAATTCTTTAATTTATATTGAAGATTATGTGCATGGGTAAAGAAATTATTCAAATGACTGTGTTTTTGGTTGATATCTATTAATTTTCAGGAGTACTTATTTTTAAATCATTAGCGTTGCAACAATACTTATTTCTTTCAATTAGTTATAATATACTGAGGTTGTATATATGCTTTATATATAATAGTAACTTTGCATCACCAAAAATGTTAATTAGGTTCAATATGCACACCTTGCTAGCCATGTGCGAACGCGTTTATTTGAGTTTAATTTTGATCCAATCATACATTTTATTTTATTACTTTGATTCAGTATTTGCTTCTGTTTGAATAGATTGTTTAGTGTATTCCATAATGTTGTTGGAATACTTTTATAGATAGTAGAGGTTAAAAAAAAAAAATTAAAGATAAAATTTGTATATTGGTACATAACCTAGATGTGAGAGGTTGAATGTAATTGATACTGTAGACACCTAATTTTGTCCCCGTCAAAGTCTGATTTTATTCATTTTTTGCTTATCTCACCACGTACCCTCACCCATGTGATTATATCCCACAAAAATACAAAAACAAGAATTCTTAACAAACTCCTAACAAGTTTTATCCTATCCTAACCAGCCCTATCCTACCTCACACCTCACTTACTACCCTATCCCACTACCCCTACCCTTACCTCACCATGGATTTTGGGGATTTTTCCACAAGAGCTATACACAGATAAAGGGATCCAATATACACTGACACTCACAGAATTCATGAGCACAAAAATCATTCTTCTTCACTCATCTTCTACACAATATTCATATACACACAAATTCACCTCACCATCAGATAGGTACTCTATTTTTTTCTTTAACACATAGAGACACGCAAAACACACACACACGACGGGTGCAGTGAAAAGAAATGAAAAATGGCGTGAGAATTTGGGGGAGGGGGGGACCAACAGAGAAAATTTTTTTTTGGCTTCTTTTTCTTTCTTCTTCATAAAAGTACACACACAGAGACCCATTTTTGACCTCTCTCACGAATCTCGCACACACACTCACGCAATATTCAAAAACAAAAAAATAGAGTAGAGCGGAAAGGGGAAAGGCAGCCATGCACTCGAACCTCACTAGAAACACGGGTTTTCGTGTCTGGGGTGTGATTCTGGCGTGTTATGTGCGGGATTCGATTATTCACTAGTCGGATTTAGATTCAGATATCGTAGGTTCAAATTCTATCTCGATCCCAAAAATACCGCAAAAATCCCTTTGTTTTATTTGAGTTTCTGGTCGAAATCAATCCATTCGAGTCGGTTCTTTCGAATTCACGATTGGAGTTCTAGGTTTTGATATGATTTCTAGTTCGCACCTCTGATTATTCGTACTATTTTGGGATTTAGCGTCTGTTTGTTTCAATCAGGCCTGTCGTGGTCAATTTTTGTGGCTTTTTTCTCAATTTAGGTTCATCTAGCTTCATTACTGGTTTGGAATTCAGGTCCCGTTCGTGTTGATCTGTTCGTCGCCATTAGTTTCGGGCTTCGATTTCTCAATTACCGAGTTGGAATTGTCACAGCTGTGGTTATTCTATCCGAAATTCTAAGTTTGGGCTTCTTTAATATTATTACCAACCGAAATTGATTATCGGAAGGTTCTCTCTCTTTATCGTAATTTGTTGAATTGGGCATGTTTGAAATTGGATGATTTGTTGAATGTTTGATATTATTCATGTGAAATTTGTATGATTATCATGCTTTAATTGTCGTTATGTCTATGTTGTTGATATTGGATTCAGCTGAAAATTGAGTTGACAATCGAGGAATGTGTTAATTTTGGTTGAAAAGAGAATTTGAGGCGGGAAGGGAGAAATTGATAAAAGTTGAACATAGATTAATTTTGGTTTGTTGTCTTTTTGTTCAATTTGGTATTAGTATGAATGTGATAGATTTATGCCATGTTGAAATGGATAGGCAATATAGGTTCGGGTAGGCAAAAATTTAAGAATGATGTTTTGGTTGAATGTTGGAATGTGCGTGTGAATGTTTCTTTCTAGTTTATCGTATTTAATTCAAATGTATTCATTTAGCCGGGGAATGCCCCGAGATACATTGTATTTATTCACCAGGGAATGCCCCGACGTACTATGTATCTGGAGGACGTTCGTGACCAAGGTCCAAGGCTTCGGATGGAGTTTAGTTCAGGAGTAGTTTAGGGATAGTTTAGAATAGGATAGGTTTACATTTTCGTATTTTTCATTATTCGGAACTATATAATTGGACTGTACACTATATTTTGACTTGTTTTGTTTTGTTTGTTTGTTTGTTTGATTGTTTTACGTGTTTTTGTGTGGTTTGTACATTCGTAATGCTAAATTAGTCGATACGCTCTACCAAGCGACCGTGGTCGAACCACAGTATTGAGGGGTGCCTAACACCTTCCCCTCAGTCAACAGAATTCCTTAGCTGGAACCTCTGTTCGCGGATCCGTTTAAAAGAGTCAAAAACAGTTTTGAAAAAGGATTCCCAAAGGTGACTTGACACACCCAATTATGTCAAGTGGCGACTCTGAGTTTAAATGTAAATAATTCTTTTCGAAACAAAATTTTCATTTTTTGTCACTTTAATAAAAGCCCTTTCAAACTTAAAATGATTATGATCTTTTTGGAGTTAAAAAAAGGGGTGTGACAGGTACGAGGAGAAGTAGAAGTAGGCCGAAGAAGTATTGACAGAGCTTTAACTTCTTTAAAGAAATATTTATGGTAATGTGTCTAACGTTGTTTACAACATACATGTATATGTGCAAATATTAGCCTTTTTAAAAACCTTTCTGATGATTAACACAAACTACACGTGAAAAGAATCTCAAAAGATGATTAAGAAGGAGGTTGCACGGAATAGCTAATTAAGTAGAACAACTAAATTTGATCCAAAAGAATAAATAGAACAACTAATTACTAAGCATCAATTTATGACTTGACTTCATATTCTTTTTCATAACTTCGCCGTTGATTTAAATAATAGTAAATGGAAGTTAATTTATGCAGTATGATTTTATATTACTTTAATTTCTATAGCTCAATTATTAATTGACGTTATACACACCTGCAAAACACGTATAATAGACTAGTAATAAAGAAAATGTGGCAAGTTTGTATTAAAAGCATATTGATCAATATACATCTCCAATTCATAGTTATACATCACATATACACAATTAATACACTATTTATATAGTATCGATACATTACATATAAATATGGTCATTTTATTGATTTTTTTTTTTTTTGCTACATGTACAGTTATGTAAGAAGCATTTTTCCATGAATTGACCATTTTCGGTTGAAAACGTTTCATGTTGTAGTCAACTAATTTAAATACTCTCTTGTTCATAAATATTTATCTATTTTTGACTTGACACATAATGGGTGATTTTAAAATAGAAAAGTGGACAAGTAAAGATGAACGAAAAAAATAGTAGAAAATACATGAAAATGAGAAAATCATATTACAACGCGAAAAGGGAATAAAAATCACAATATTGTAGATAAAAAAGTTTACATCGGGAAAATAATAACCAAGATAGAAAATTGCAATAATCATTGTATTTAATTTCTATACGGTGAATGTTACTATCTCTCTGGATTCTCTTATTTTTTTGCTTTTTTAAAATAAATTCATGGATCTTTTGAGTTGGACCTTAAATTTATGTTGGATTTGATCTTTATCTGAATTTGATTCGTCATGAACACCTTAAATGACCGCTACGAACAATACACATCCCACGAACAAGTGAATTTAATCTTGAATGCCTTGGTATTTTATTTGCCTCAACTAAATATGATCTTGAACGTCTTGATCTTTGATTTGCATTCATCTATGATCATTATAAAGAACTCGTAGCATTTGAACCACAGACTCCAT
>NW_025840864.1:0-3528 GCF_002878395.1 Capsicum annuum
GGGGCATTTTTGGGCCAAATCGATGTGCTATAGCCCATAGTTTTGGGGGTGGGCCCGGGTTTTGGGCATGCTGTGGGCTGAAAATTGATCGAGGTATGCCAGGAAGGTTGGGGATCATCCCAGTATGGTCTGTTTAATTTTTCGTAGGCATTTGGGTGGATAAACGGGCAAAACAGCCCAAACGAGGCATTTTTGGGCCAAATCGATGAGCTATAGACCACGATTTTGGGGGTAGGCACGGGTTTAGGGTGTGCTATGGGCCAAAATTGATTGGGGCATACCATGGAGGTTGGGGATCATCCCAATATGGTCCATTTAATTTTTTGTGGGTATTTAAGTAGATAAACGGGTGAAACGGCACAAACAAGGCATTTTCAAGCTAAAGCAGGGTGCTACAGCCTACAGTTTTAGGGGTGGGCCCAGGATCCGAGTGTGTTGTGAACCAAAAATAAATTGGGGCATGCCAGAGCAGTTGGGGATCATCCCAGTGTGATCTGTTTAATTTTTCATGGGTATTTGTGTGGACAAACGGGAAAAATAGCGCGTATGAGGCATTTTCAGGCAAAATCGGTGTGCTATAGCCCCCAATTTTGGGGGGTGGGCTCGGGGACCAGGCGTGCTGTGGTCCAAAAATCAATTGGGGCATGCCAGGGAAGTTGGGGATCATCCTAGTGTGGTCCGTTTAATTTTTCATGGGCATTTGGGTAGACAAACGGGAAAAATGGTGTGAATGAGGTATTTTCTAGACAAATCGGCGTGCTATGACCCACCATTTTTGGGGTGGGCTCAGGGTTCGGGTGTGCAATGGGCAAAAAAATCAGCTGGGGCATGCCAGGGAGGTTGGGGATCGTCTTTGTGTGGTTCATTTAATTTTTCATGGGCACTTGGGTTGACAAACAGGTGAAATGATGTGAACGAGGTGTTTTTGAGCCAAATCGGTGTGCTATAGACTATGGTTTTGGGGGTGGGCACGGGTTTAGAGTATGCTGTGGGCCAAAATTGATCGGGCATGCCATGGAGGTTGAGGATCAACCCAGTATGGTCCATTTCATTTTTTGTGGGCATTTAGGTGGACAAATGGGTAAAACAGAATGAACAAGGCATTTTAAAGCTAAAGCGGGGTGCTACAGCCTACGGTTTTAGGGGTAGGCCCGCAATCCGAGTGTGCTGTGAGCCAAAAATCAATTGGGGCTTGCCAGGGTAGTTGGGGATCATCCCAGTGTGATTTGTTTAATTTTTCATGGGTATTTCTGTGGACAAATGGGAAAAACGGCGTGTACGAGGCATTTTTGGGAAAAATTGGTGTGCTATAACCCCCAGTTTTGGGGGTGGGCTCGGGTTCCAGGCGTGCTGTGGTCCGAAAATCAATCGGGGTATGCCAGGGAAGTTGGGGATCATCCCACTATTGTCCATTTAATTTTTCATGGGCATTTGGGTAGACAAACGGGCGAAATGGTGTGAATGAGGCATTTTCTAGCCAAATCGGTGTGCTATCGCCCACGATTTTTAGGGTGGGCTTAGGGTTTAGGCATGCAGTGGGCGAAAAAATCAGCTGGGGCATGCCAGGGAGGTTAAGGATCATCTTCGTGTGGTTCGTTTAATATTTCATGGGCATTTGGGTGGACAAACGGGTGAAATGATCCGAACGAGGTGTTTTTGAGCCAAATCGATGTGCTATAGCCTACGTGTTTGGGGGTGGCCCCGGATTTTCGGTGAGCTATGGGCCGAAAATTGACCGAGGTATGCCAGAGAGATTGGGTATCATCCCAGTATGGTCTTTTTAATTTTTCATGGGCATTTGGGTGGACAAACGGGTGAAACAACACAAACGAGGCATTTTCGGCCCAAATCGGTATGCTATAGCCCACGGATTTGGTGGTGGGCACGGGGTTCGGGCGTGCTGTGGGTTGAAAATCGATCGGGAGTGCCAGGGAGACTGGGGATTATCCCAGTAGGGTTCGTTTAATTTTTCATGGGCATTTGTGTGGACAAACGTGCAAAACAGCGCGAACGTGGCATTTTCATACAAAATTGATGTGTTATAGCCTACGGTTTTGGGGGTGGGCCCGGGTTCTGGATTTGTTGTTGGCCAAAAATTGATCGGGCCATGTCTAGGAGGTTAGGTATCATCCTAGTATGATCCGTTTAATTTTTTGTGGGTATTTGTGTGGACCAACAGGCGAAACGGTGCAAATGGGGCATTTTTGGGCCAAATCGGTGTGTTATTGCCTACTGTTTTGCAGGTGGGCTCGGGGTTCGAGCGTGTTGTATGCTAAAAATTGACCAGCGCATGCCAGTGAGGTTGGCGATCGTCCTAATGTGGTTCGTTTAATTTTTTTGTGGTCATTTGGGTTAACAAATGGGTGAAACAGCGTGAATGGGGTATTATCGGGCCAAATCGGTGTGCTATAGCCCACGATTTTGGGGGTGGACCTAGGGTCTGGGTGTTTTGTGGGCCGAAAAATGATCGGTGTAGGCCAGGGAGGTTGGGAATTGTCCTAGTGTGGTCTGTTTAATTTTTTGCAAGCATTTGGGTGGACAAACAGGCGAAACAATGCAAACAGGGCATTTTCAGGCAAAATCGGTGTGCTAGCCCACAGTTTCATGGGTGGGCCTGGGGTTCAGGCGTGCTGTGGGCTGAAAATTGACCGGTGCGTGTCAGGGAGGTTGGGGATCGTCCAATATGGTCCATTTTATTTTTCGTGGGCATTTGAGAGGACAAACGGGAGAAACGATTTGAACGGGGCATTTTCGTGCCAAATTGGTGTGCATAGCCCACGGTTTTGGGGGTGGGCCCAGGGTCTGGGCATGTTGTGGGCCAAAAATCATGGGGCGTGCCAGGGAGGTTAGGGTCATCACAGTATGGTCCATTTAATTTTTCATCGAAATTTTGGAGGATAGACGGGCGAAGCGGCACGAACGGGGCATTTATGGGCCAAATCGGTGTGCTATAGCCCAGGGTTTTGGTGGTAGGCCTAGGGTCAGGGTGTGCTGTTGGATAAAAATCAACCAGGGTATGCTAGAAGGTTCGGGATCATCCCAGTGTGGTCCGATTAATTTTTTGTGCGCATTTGGGTAGACAAATTGTCGGAACTGCACGAACGGGGAATTTTTAGGCTAAATCGGTGTGCTATATAGCCCACACTTTCGGGGGTGGGATTGGGATCCGGGTGTGCTATAGTCCAAAAATTGATCGGGGCGTGTCAGGGATGTTGGGGATCATCCTAGTATAGTCCGTTTAATTTTTGTGGGCATTTGGGTGGACAAACGGGCAAAACGGCGCAAACAAGGCATTTTTGAGACAAATCGATGTGCTATAGCCCACGGTTTCGGGGGTGGTCCCAGGGTCCGAGTATGCTGTGGGCCAAAAGTCGACCGGGGCATGCCAGGGAGGTTGAGGATCATCCCAGTATGGTCTGTTTAATTTTTCATGGGCATTTTGGTGGACAAATGGGCAAAACGACGCGAACGGGGAGTTTTCGGACCAAATCAATGTGCTATAGCCCACGGTTTTGGGGGTGGGCTCGA
>NW_025840865.1:0-1119 GCF_002878395.1 Capsicum annuum
TGTGAGATGATAAAATTTAAAGAACAATTGAAATTGCCAAAAGAGAAAACTGCAGCTTCACATTTATATAGGTCTAACATATATGTGATCCAGCTAGCATGCAGTTCCATAGTTCGAAAGAGAAACACATTCCAAGATGAAAAAACTTGATTATTCTCTAGTCTAACAATTAGATGTCCTATAATGCTGAAGCGACAGTACTTCCAAAATTACATAATACTCTTTTTGAGTATCATTTGTCATAGCCCATACGTACCAATATATTTACATATTTAACATGTTTAATAGAATAAACCTTACACAAACCTTTCTTCTATCAAATCAAAATCATATCTGTTTAGTGATTATTAGAGAACTTAATACACGACGGAAAGTTGAAGATGACTTGAAATTAATAGATGTAGGATCGTTGTGAATAGCAGACAACAAATATTCTACAGCAAAAATGTAAAAAACAAACAGTAAAATGAACAACTAAAACTGTTGGCAAACTTGACAAAGGCCTAATAGCTCATGTTGATGTTGTTCCATGCATTGGTACTTTACAATGATCTACATTCTACGATATGAGATATTTGGTAGAGATTAAGGTTATAGGTTTATAAGGTTGTTTACTAATATAAGGTTATAAGATTAAACGGGTGTCACACCCCTTTTTTAACGAAAAAGATTCGATTTTAAGTTTGAAAGGGTTTTCATTATTAAGTGACAAAATGGAGATTTGTTTTGAAAAGAACTTTTTATATTCAAAACTCAGAGTCACCACTTGTCATAATTCGGTGTGCCAAGTCACCGTTGGAAATCCTTTTCGAAACAGTTTTGACTCTTTAAGACTGGTTTACGAACAGAGATTCCGGCTAAGGAATTCTGTTGACCGAGGGAAAGGGTTAGGCACCCCTTGATCTCGCGGTTCGACCATGGCCGCTCGGTGGAATGTATCGGCTAATTTGGACACTATAAAATGTACAAACCACATAAACACACAAAAGAAACAAAACAAAACAAATCAAATACAATTCAAACCAAAATAATGTCCAGTCCAAATTATACAGTCCAAAAGATAGAAAAATGCGATAATGTAAATCCTATTCTAAACTAATTTTAGACTGATGCTCTACC
>NW_025840866.1:0-1195 GCF_002878395.1 Capsicum annuum
ATACACGTACTTGAATATGGGGTGTTACATCCTTCCCCTCTTTAGGACATTCGTCCTCGAATGTTAGCGTAGTTATTCAACCGAAATAAGTTCAAGTCCATTATTAACATTCACATCATCACATAAATATTATGTATATATAAAAAAAAACTTACTTGTTAATGTTCTAACTCCGTTTCTTGAACTTCCTCTTCATCTTTGAACAAATGAGGGTACTTAGATTTCATTGCTTCCTTAGCTTCCCATGTAATCTCTTCCCTTTGACGATTTCTCCAACGTAGTTTCACCGATGCTATCTCTTTATTTCTCGTCTTCTTAACTTGGCGATCTAGAATAGCAATAGGCACTTCCTTATAGGTAAAATCTTCCACAACTTGCACATCCTCAGTAGAAGTGATATGTGATGAATCTCTGATGCACTTTCGAAGCATTGACACATGAAATACCGGATATACTGATAAGAGCTCTTGGGGTATCTCTAATTCATATGCAACTTGTTCAAACCTTTGAGTGATCTTATACGGGCCTATATAACGTGGACTCAACTTCCCTTTCTTGCTAAATCTCATTACCCCTTTTATTGGTGATACCTTCAAAAATACCCAATCAAATATAGAAAACTCTAGCCCTCTCCTTCTACTATCCACATATGACTTATGTCGACTTTGGGTTGTTTTCAGTCGTTGCTGAATAACTTTAACCTTCTCTATGGCTTGATAAACAAGATCCGGTCTGAACAAAAGAGTTTCACCCACTTCGAACCATCCTATTGGTGATCTACACTTCCTTCCATATAAAGCTTCATATGGTGCCATTTTGATACTTGAATGATAGCTATTATTGTAGGCAAACTCAATAAGAGGTAAATGATCATACCAGTTGCCCTTAAAATCTATTACACAAGCTCGTAGCATATCTTTAAGTATTTGGATGGTACGTTCTGCTTGTCCGTCTATTTTAGGGTAAAAAGTTGTACTCAACTTCATTTGTGTTCCCAAACACCTCTGAAAAGACTTCCAAAAGTTTGCGATCAATTGGGTTCCCCGATTTGATATAATAGAGATTGGCACTCCATGTAATCAGACTATCTCTTTAATGTACAGTTTCACATACTCTTCAACTGTGTAAGTGGTCCTAACTGGTAGGAAATGTGCGGATTTGGTAAGCCTATCAACAATCACCCATATAGAATCAA
>NW_025840867.1:0-1478 GCF_002878395.1 Capsicum annuum
TCAATGGTGTGTGTTGCTGCGGTGAGGGGAGTGTCAATCCTGGTAGATAAGATGATTTTTGTGTGTCTGTCGAATTGCTGTGCGTTTCTTGTGTATATGGAAATATGGAAGTCGTGCCTAATCCTCTCTATCCGTTTATATTGCGGGTGTGTTGGCTATGCAATTTGTGCGTGAGTCAATTTCACTGTGAGTGAAAAATAGCCAATGGAGATTATCATGGCTCTCCCCTCTCTATAAATGGAATATGTATGTGAATATCCTCCCTTCCCGTGTCCATTCCTTGGGTTCAAAAAAACTTGTAAAAAGGGGTAGGGTAGGGTAGTGGTGAGGTGGGGTATGGTGTGATGTGGTTTATTTTGATTGGATAGGTTGTTAGGATAAGATGTAGGGGTTAGGATAGGATAGAATTTGTTAGGGAGTTTGTTATTTTTTTTGTATTTTGTGAGGGTATAATAATATGGATAAGGATACACGGTAGGATAAAATAAAAATGGGTAAAAGTGAATAAAATTGAACTTTAAGAGGACGAAATCACGTGTCTACATCATGCCCCCTTTGGATGTAAACACATGGTGTTTTCATACAAAGCAGTAGACAACAAGACGGAATTTTGTCCTGACCTTTATTTAAAAGCACAGAGCAAGAGGAAGGAGGAAAACCAGGTCTTGACTTAGGACATCCTACCCACCCAAGTTATGAGGGGATCAAGTGACAAGTATCTCAAAGGATTGGAAGGAGATGGACTATACCGAGTTGGAGAGTCGAGTAAGGTTCCATCGAGGTTCCGGTCCGCGGCTCTGTCATTACATCAAAAATGAAAATTATAAGTTAAAACATAAATGAAATTACAAAAATCCTATTTATACAGCTTCTGTTGGCTCTTGACTCGACTTTTATCACCCTATTCTTCAGGCGGGCTCCTGACTTGAAATTTCTTCCAACTTGTTACTTGGCTTTCAATTGCTTCGCTTTGTTGCTTGACTTTTCATTTCTTCACCCCATACTCCAGGCGGACTCCTGACTTGCTATTCCATCCCTTTGTTGCTTGACTTTTCATTTCTTCACTCTGTTCTCGAAGCGGGCTCCTGACTTGCTATTCCATCACCCTGTTCTTCAAGCGGGCTCCTGAAACCCAAAATTAAAACTAGAACAAAAATTATCCCAAACAAGAATTATAATAAAGTAGTATTTCATTTTTGAAAGCGTTGTCCCATTTTCCAGGAGGGTCCTGAACAGAAAGTAAAGTCTCATTTTTCAGGAGGGTCCTGAATTGAAAGTAAATTCCCGTTTTTCAGGAGGGTCCTGAACAGAAAGTAAAATCCCATTTTTCAGGAGGGTCCTGAACAGAAAGTAAAATTCCATTTTTTCAGGAGGGTCCTGAGCATAAAGTAAATTCTCATTTTTCAGGAGAGTCCTGAGCAGAAAGTAAAATCCCATTTTTCAGGAGGGTCCTGAACATAAAGTAGATTTCCATTTTT
>NW_025840868.1:0-1252 GCF_002878395.1 Capsicum annuum
AATGATTCACATCCTTTTTTGGTTCTTGTTCTTACTATCATATTTGCAGGCCTGAAGTCATGGACCGAGCCATTCTTCAAACCTGGGAGACTTCTATATGTCCCTCTACCTAGTCCAGATGAATGCGGACTAATTGTAATAGCTCTTGGCCGGAAAAAACCTATAGATGCTAGTGTCGACTTAATGACCATAGGAAGAGATGATGCCTGTAAAATGTTAGTTGAGTGGACCTAGCAGCACTGGTTTGTTAATCTGTTGTGTTAACCCTCTTGTTTTACCTGCCTTTATTGCCCCACCCATTTTCCTTCCCAACCCCCTTCCCCTTTGATTGCACTTGAAGATAAATTGACAGCCAGCAGCTATGCCAAAAATCAGCTTTTGGAATGTTCGAAATTGATTGTTTCTTTCCATCAGAAGGCAGCAATTGGGAAGCTTACTGGCGTGCACCGAAAGGAGAGCACTTCTGGCAATGCTGCAAGTTGTGAACCTGCTTATTTTCTATTAGAAGCCTGGTTCTAGGATAAGACGCATGTTGTTCCCCCTTATGTGTTCTTATCCTAGAACCAGGCTTCTAATAGAAAAGAAGCCGGTTCACAGCTTGCAGCATTGCCATAGTTAGAAGTGCTCTACTTTCGGTGCACGCCAGTAAGCTTCCCAATTGCTGCCTTATGATGGAAAGAAACAATCAATTTCGAGCATTCCAAAAGCTAATTTTTGGCATAGCTGCTGGCTGTCAATTTATCTTCAAGTGCAATCATTGCAGCTTCATTCATCTGCACATTTAAGCAATTAGTAAAAAAGCACCCTTCCCCAGAGCCTGGGGCAACAACTTATGTTGCACATCAAAAATTTCATTAAAAACTAAACACAACTACTGCAGAAGTATATATATATTCACATGAATTTGGTTTCAAGATTGTTGAGGATTTTATATTTGTCATAAAGAAATTGTGATGTAGTGTTTTAAACTCGAAGTACTTTCGTGTGATGTTAACATTGAGAAATTAATGATAGCATGGAACATTCGATCTTCTCTTTTACTACAGATTCCACGGATTTTGCAAGTTGTGACGTGATTTTATGAACTGTGAAAAGCTTGAGACTATTATGAATAACTATGCACAAATTGTTTCATTTGTTTCGAGATAATGAGAAGGTGTTCAACTTGTGTTGTAAACGATCTTGATTTCCATAAGAATGGATTCAAGTTGAAAGAAAAGATGACCACCGTAGATAAAAGCATTGCAAAGAA
>NW_025840869.1:0-1014 GCF_002878395.1 Capsicum annuum
ATTGGTACTTTACAATGATCTACATTCTACGATATGAGATATTTGTAGAGATTAAGGTTATAAGTTTATAAGGTTGTTTACTAATATAAGGTTATAAGATTAAACGGGTGTCACACCCCTTTTTTAACCAAAAAGATTCGATTTTAAGTTTGAAAGGGTTTTCATTATTAAGTGACAAAATGGAGATTTGTTTTGAAAAGGACTTTTTATATTCAAAACTCAGAGTCACCACTTGTCATAATTCGGTGTGCCAAGTTACCTTTCGAAATCCTTTTCAAAATGGTTTTGACTCTTTAAGGCTGGTTTATGAACAGAGATTCCGGCTAAGGAATTCTGTTGACCGAGGGAAAGGTGTTAGGCACCCCTATATCTCGCGGTTCGACCATGGTCGCTCGGTGGAATGTATCGGCTAATTTGGACACTATAAAATGTACAAACCACATAAACACACAAAAAAAACAAAACAAAACAAATCAAATAAAATTCAAACCAAAATAATGTCCAGTCCAAATTATACAGTCCAAAAGATAGAAAAATGCAAAAATGTAAATCCTATTCTAAACTAATTTTAGACTGATGCTCTACCCGATGCCTCGGGCCTCCGTCATGAATGTCCTTCGGGTAAAAATATTTCGGTGCATTCTCCGGCAAATAAACACAAATACCTTGAGGCATTCCCCGGCCAAATGATACATTTGATCGAAAAACCAATAAAACCAAGCTATTCAACACATGTTTCAAGCATTCAATATTCCACAATTCCTAAAAATTCGCCTACTCCTTATCATTTGCCTACCCGTTTCGACTTAAAGCATGATACTACCACATTAAACATCAACAATGAATGAAAATACGACAATATTCACTTTTTATCAATTTTTGCAATTCCCGCCCCAAAACGATCCATTATAATTCTCAAATGAGGTACCATTACATCACATAATCCAAGTAAATGAACGACGCATCAACACAAGAACCTATCCATCACCAACGGAGAACTCAACATCAAACATT
>NW_025840870.1:0-1441 GCF_002878395.1 Capsicum annuum
TTTTTTAAGGCCCTTTATAGTAGAAGGTGTAGTTTATCGATTGGATGGTATAAGGTGGGCGAAACCAGATTGTTCGGGCCTTATCTTATGTGTCAGTCAATGGAGAAAGTTAAGGTTATTAGAAGAATACTTAAGACTACTCAAAGTCTCCAAAAGTCTTTTATTGATATAAGGAAAAGAGGGTTGGAATTAGACATTAGTGATTGGAAGTTCTTGAAAGTCTTTCTTATGAAATGAGTGATAAGGTTCTAGAAAAAGGGTAAGTTGAGTCCTCACTATGTTGGTCCTTATTAGATTTTGAGGAAGTTTGGTAATATGGCCTATGAGATGGACTTTCCTGTTAGTTTGGCATCAATTTATTCCCTTTTTCATGTGTCAATGCTTAATAAATATGTAGATGAGTGTTCTTTTGTTGTCCCTGTAGAGGATATTGGTATGAAGGATTATTTGTCCTATGAGGGTGTTTTTATCAAAATCTTAGATAGGCAAGTTCTTAAGTTAAGGACTAAGGAGATAACTTCAGTTAAAGTATTGTGGAGGAATCAAAAAGTAGAGAAAGCTACATGGGAATAGAAAGATGATATACGGGCTATATATCCCTCATTATTTTAATATTCAAACCAAGCCACAAAAGGTATTAATCCTAAGCTTACTCTTATCGCTTAATGTTTTTTTCAAATCGTGCTAAATGTGTCCTAAGTCATCATTCAGGGATGAATAATCCCAAGAGTGGATAATGTAATGCCTCAGGTGTTTGGGTGCCAATTGGAGCTAGAAATGAACTATAATACTCCATAAAGTTCTAAGCTCGTTTCAACCTCTAGTTACATGTTTAAGGGGTCTAAGGCTTGAAATCTTCACTAAGTGTTAATGACTTAGTCATTTCCATGACCCTTAAATTTCGATGACTTTTATTTTGGTCTTTCTAACCCTGAGATATTGGTTTTTGAGTCAATTCATGCTTAGGGTGATTAAAGGTATGACTCGGGAGAGTTTTAAGATTTGTAGATGGACATAGAGGCGTGTTTCGAAAACAAAACCAGAGACACCATCGGGATAAGACCACTTCAAGGGGGCTAGTCCATTGGGATAAGGCCTGCGTCGCCTGGGCTAGTCCACTGGGATAGAGCCCACATCGCCTAGTCCATTCTATCAGGATAGAGCGTGCGTCGCCCGGTGTGTGTTTGTTTAGATTTTTGATGTAAACGTGCAAGGGGCATTTGAGTTATTTCCCTCAACCCCAACACATCCTTAACATGATTTAGGGCTTCTAAGAGGGCATTATTTGCCTCTTTCACTCAAATTAATCCCAGAAAATCCTCATTCTTTCCTAAGAACAAATTCAATCTCCTTCCTCAAGAAATCATGAGTTCAAGCTTCCAATCTAAGAAATCTTCAAGAATTCAGTTGTTAAGGTATGTGAGATATTCATCTATGGGTC
>NW_025840871.1:0-1031 GCF_002878395.1 Capsicum annuum
TAGATAAATTATACCCACATATAATAACTAAAACAGACTGGTGGTTTACAACACCATGCAAACAAAAAGTAAGAGCAAAAAGAGTTAATAATAAAATAAGAAAGAAAACTGATTGGATAAAAGGCAAAATGTAGACACGTGATTTTTGACCATCCTCGAGTGTAATATATATATTTTTTGTTATTAAATATTTATATATAATCTGATATTATTTTAATTATTATTTTATTTTTAATAAATTTTTAGTTAATAAATAACTAAATGAATTTAATTTTAGGATATTATTTTTTTTCAATTTAAAAAAATGATATAAAAATTTAAAAAAAAATATTTTTTTTAATAAATAAGTTAGTAGTTTTAATACTATCTTAATTATATTTATTTTTGGCTATTTTTAAACTTTATTGTATTTTCTTAAATATAAAAATTAATTAGTTCTTATTAGATTATATTTTTTTATTTTTATCATTATTATTATTATTATTTTTTGTTATTATTATTATCTTCTTTTTTAAAAGAAAAAATAAATTTTAAAAATTCTATCCTATCCTAACCTACCTCAACCACCCCCTATTTTTTCTCCAACTCCCTCAACCTCCCACATCACACTCCTACATATACACACATGAGAAAGACAACACAAAACTTGAAAAAAAAACAACAACAAAAAAAAAGGACAACACAAAACTTGAAAAAAAACCAACAACAAAAAAAAAGGAACACAGTTTTAAAAGAGAGGAGAAGTCACACACGAGAGGAAGGGGAGAATATTTTGTGAAATAAAAAAAAAGGTAGTGAAAACATTGAAGAGAAGGGAAAACAGTAAAAGAAACAAAAGAAGAAGAAAAAAACAAAAACAGAAAGGGAAATATAAAGCAAAAACGAAGGGTTTGGGTTTGAGTTTGGGATCTTGTTCGAGCTTCTGGTGACAACGTTCTTGCATTAATATTTGATTTAATTTGTAATACAGGTTTCATCTCATCTTGTATTATATTTCATAAGTTTATCATAAATCAAAGCATGAATGAAGT
>NW_025840872.1:0-1185 GCF_002878395.1 Capsicum annuum
TTATGACTAGGTTACTATGTTGAAGTAAGGTAGGGGTGAGAATGCAAATCCTATGAGTTGGGATGTATTTTAAATGGATTTTGTAGAAAAGTACCTTTCTAGTAATATGAGAAAAGCTATTGTAGAGGGGTTTATGAACCTAATACAGGGCTTTATGTCTATGAAGGAATACTATCTCAAGTTTACTCAGTTAGCTAAGTTTATGCCAAGGTTGTCGGATTCCCGTGTGAGTAAGTTTGTTATTATAGTATTTGATTTTGTAGTCTAGGAGAGTAGGGCTGCCATGTGGATTGGGAATATAGATATTGCTCGATTATTGACTCATGCTCTTTAGATTGAAGCTTAGAAACTAAAGGAAAGGGAAAATGAGAACAAAACGGATAGAACAGGATAGTTTTTGTATAGTCAGTAGAAGTTAGGAGGGGTAAATCATTCTTAATTTTAGTTCCACTTTTCAGCACCTGCACTATCCTTAGACAATACCCCTGCTTGTAGAATTAAGCAAGAGTAGTCAGGTAGAGCACTAACTTTAAGATCCCAGGGTAGTGCTATTGCGGAACCAACTATCCATCGTACAAAAGATATGGTAGAAATCATGGGGGTGATTGTTGGCTGATAAAACAAGATGTTATGGATGTGGAAAGATGGACCACAGGGTGAGGGACTGCCCCTTCTAAAAATGAGCAATAAAGATGCTCACCCTCATACTTAGTTTACAAAGTCAGCAACTCAGTCAGCCTACCCTAATGTGGTTCTAGTACAGATGGAGTTTAGAATCTGAATTGTTTTTATGATATACCATCCCATCAAGAGTAGGAGAGCTCCCTATATATATCAATTGGTATGCTCCGTGTCTGTTATCTTGATGTTTATTAGTTATTAGATCCTAGGTCAACCTTCTCTTTTTTTACCCTACTTTTTGCTGTGAATTTTGATGTACAAAAATTCTTTGTAAACCTTTCTCAGTTTCCACCCTAATAGGTAAATCAATTATCGCTAGATGGGTGTATAGAAAGTATCCTATTATAGTTCTCCATAAGGTCACTTAAACAGATTTAATAAAGTTAAACATGGTAGATTTAGATGTTACTTTGGGCATACATTGGCTCTATTAATGCTATGCATCAGTCGATTATCGCTCCTGAGTGGTGAAGTTTCAGTTTCCTAATAACTTAGTCCTTGAGT
>NW_025840873.1:0-4428 GCF_002878395.1 Capsicum annuum
AATAATATATGGTTTCCTTAAGGTTGGAATTAATTAAATTGAGATCTCATTATTAATTAGTAAGATCATCTTAAAAATTAAAATAGGTATAGAGATTACATAATTGTGTATGCATGCAATTAAGGTAATTAATAACAAAAACTGACAAATTCATTTCTTTAAAGATTTGAATGAATTAAATTTGAGATCTCTTTATTAGTTAACCATATATTTTAATTTTGGAATCAAAATTTGAGGTCTCTATATTAAGTATGAGTATTATTATTATTAGTATATGTAAAAGGTCTATACATTTTAGTCTATTATATAATAGGTATAACATTTATTTTACTTGTTTCTTTACCATATAGATGAATCAAAGCCAAATAAGTTCTTAGTTATGCCTTTGGGTGTTGTTCCCCTTCGTGTATGTTGATTTGACTGCTCACATCTTTAGCCAAGAATAACTAGACCTGCAACATTTTCAAGAAAAAATGACAAGAATTCTACAGATTCTGAAAACCTTTTGCCGGCTCTTACTCTTTCAACTCTTTGATTCAGTAATTTCTCTTTTTTTGATTATTTACCATGATTATTTGTTTTATCAGAAGGATTTGATAAGTTCTTTTAATTGTTCTTGTGCTATTTGTTTGTGGGGTATTTTATTAATTTTCAGTAGAAGGCTAGTAGTAAATAGTTTCGCGTCATGTCTCTTCTGGTACTAGTATTAGTATATATTTTTCTTTTCTACTTGTTGTATGATATACCTCTGTTTTCTTACTTGCTACTGTTGTTACTGCTTATGTCTTCATAAATATCCTCGTGTTTTTGCTTTCCTTGCCGAGGATTTATGGGAAACAAATTTTCTACTTGCCAAGGTAGGGGTTACATATGTTGTTGTTGAAGAAGAAGAATGTAGAAAGAGAGATGTTTTGCTTTGTCTCATAAGTATTTAGTTAGCTTGCAATATTTTCATGAATGGATGATGATTTGTGAGTGGCTGTTTATGAGTATTTTGCTTTGTCCTTTGAAATATCATGGACACTAGTTTGATTCATGTACAGTCTCCATACATAGAGATGATGAAGAACAACTTCTTCTTTTTTCGATCATCAACTAATGATGCAAACAAGACCCCTTCACCATAATTAAAGTCCAAGGAAGTTTCTTTTTGTAGGAGTGTTTCATTGTCATCTTGATCCTTCTATGACAGTGGGTCAGGAAAAAAGAATTTCACGGATCTGAGCAAATCTCTCCATGGTCACAGTAAGAAAGTTCATCCTAAGAAATCTGGTCATGATTCAAGCCGGTATGCATATCATTTTGCTGTAGCTTCCTTTTTCACACTTAAATTGATGTTTTAATTTGCATTTGCTTGTCCAAATTAATACAAATGTTTCTTCACGGAAGAGACCTTAGCGTTCCTGTGTTGATTCGGACTATTAGAAGATTGACAAAGGAGAAGGTACAAATGGCTTCTGAAGTTTCAAGCATGCTATGGAATAAGTTGCTGAAAGGGCTTTTGCTAAGGAAGAAGCCAGCATATTAGATTCACGGACACGAAGATTGGAGACAAAAAAGAATGAGTTACAATCAGTACTGGAAAAGAAGTTGGATAGAAGATCCGGTGATTGGCCTCTAAAACTTGAGAAATACCAAATTGAACAACATAGACTCCGTGAAAGGGCGAGGGAGCTTGCAAAGCAGAATGTCTCTCTACTAAGGGAAGTCTCTTCATTTAATGAGAAAGAAGTAGATAATAGAATCAAGATGTCATTTTCGGAGAAACACCTTGAAGATTTGTCTAAGAGAATAGAGCAAGTGTCAGAGGAGAATCAAAATCAAAGGCAGCAGCTCACTTAGTTACAAGAGGAATATCGAGTAGCTCAAGACAATAGAGATTATATCCGGCAAAACTACTAGGAAAAGGTTAAAGAGCTAAAATCGGAGACTTTGCTGACAACTTTGCTAAGGGAGAAGCTTTATTCTGAGGAGATGGACATAAAGTAACTTCAGGCTGATCTAGCCGCAGCAGTTAGAGGTAACGACATTCTCAAATGTAAAGTGCAAAATGCGCTGGACGCTCTTTCTTGTGCCACACCCAAGTTGAAATATCTCAAGCTTCAGATAAGCAGGCAATGTTAAGATCTAGTTGCAACAGAATAGTTTTTATTTTTCAACTTTGGATACCTCGTCTTCATATATGATAGCCTGTTCGCATGTTACTCTCTCTGCATTAGCTTTCTACTTCTGTTTGATTTTAGGTTCATCTTTGTTCCATCTGAAGTTCACGGTTTTCTTTATGAACTTGTATACATGAGTTGCTGGCATGTGGTAGTCTTCTACAACATGTCTGATCGCCTTAATGTGTAATCACTTGGACCAACCAAGAATATGATAAACTTTGTGATATCCTCAAGCCCATTGATCTGATTGTGATCTGATGTGGTAAAGTTACCCGAAGGGGTTTCAGTATGTTTGCTCGTTCATCTGACTTAATTCTTGGAAAAGCTCACGAGTTATCTTCTGTGAATTTTAACAGTTAGAAAGGATTCATGATTAGGTTGAACTTCTAGGCTATAAGTTTGTTTTGAATTTCTGATGAAATGTTATTGCTGATCTTTGTGTCTTTCTTGTTTTTCATGGTTTACAGTTGATTCTGGCAGGTGCTAAAAAAGGACGAAAATATCAACCAGCTCACAAATGATTTGCAAGAATGCATGAAGGAACTTGGCATTGTGAAGGGGATACTACCAAAAGTATTTCAGGAGAGGGATTTCATGTGGGAGGAAGTTAAGAGCTACAGTGAGATGAATATGCTGTTGAATTATGAGATCAACATGTTGAATAAGAAGGTAGATACCCTCGACGAAGACATTCTTTTGAAAGAGGGTCAAATCACAATCTTGAAAGACTGGATAGGCAAACCTTTAGACCTTCTTGCAAGTCCTGATTCTCTGTTGGAGTGATGGATGCTAAATGGCCAAACTACAATTCATATTTTGTTCATTGACTATAGTGTTCATACTTCTCGTATACTTACTAGTTTTACTCTTATTCTTTCCCCCCTTTGATACTTGTTAAATAGAAAGTTTGCTTCTTTCTTTTGCAGCCTTTTTGAATTTCCAATTGTAAACATTTCTTTTACTTGCTGGTGATCAAGACAATGAACTTCTTTTGCTTCATTTGGTTTTGTAAGTATTGGTTGTTTTTTGTCTTATGAAGTATTTAGTGAGGATTGGTGCTACCGTTTTCTTCTCATCTATAAGGTAGAGGTATGGTTTGCATATATTCTGCCCGAATATACATCTGGTATGTTGTTGCTGTTGTATGGAGATTGTGTGTATAATAACAATCGTATATTTGATGTCGGGTCATCCACGCTTTCATTCCTTGCAAGGGAAAGCTCATTAAGCTTACTGAGTTAACTTCTCATTGATGTATTCTTTCACTAAGGTTGAATTAAACCGCGCGATAGTATTTATATTTATTTTTGGTTCCTAAATGTATTGAAAGAGTAAGGCACCATACCAACTTGCATGTACCTTGATGGATTTCACGGGATAGCTACCTTTCCAATAGTACATGTACCATTTGTTCAACAAAATTTGAATAGATATGAAGTCACCAAGTGCTTTTTTGCATTTGTGGAGTTTCAAATTATAACCTCAATTCACAAAATCGCTATTTCTTTTCCTTATTCACCTCAAGTAATTAAGAGCACGAAATCTAGGATCACAACGACTGCAATAATTTATACGCGCTTTATGTAGAGCATGAAGATAAATGGAAAAATAAGGATAGGTTTTATTCATAATGCAACATGAGAGAATTCAGCATCAGTAGCTGCTATTGATGCAACAACAACAACATATACCCAGTGTAATCGCACAAATGAGGTCTAGGGACGGAGGTAGAGATATTGTTTCCGATAGACCCTCGATTATTGGTGCTGCTGATAGACGGGATATTATGTCAAATGTATACATATGTTAAGAACCCACATGATCAGTGCTCCATTTAGGGAGAATATACACGAATGGACCAAAGTTTGGCAGCAATATTTGGTCGAATGCAACAACTATGAAATGACATACCCGCTAACTCATATAGAACGATTCCATAACTCAGCACCGAAGTAAGGCAGAAAATTTTATGCAGTAGAGCAAGTAAATATTATTTCTAAAATAAACATCAATTAGCCCCATGGTAGAAAAGCCACACCTACTTCATCCTATACTAAGTTACTAAGTCCTACAACGACAGGTGAAACGATGAAGACAGAAGACCATAATTCCTGTTGTACTATTTCCAAGAAAAAACATTCGCATACAAGAAAGTTGGAAAACTAAGCGCATGATTTCTCTACAATGTACGCTATACTCTATTCATTTTGGGATGTGGAAAATATTTGACCTTATTAACTAGATTCATCTATGTTGATTCCAA
>NW_025840874.1:0-2697 GCF_002878395.1 Capsicum annuum
GGTGAACAAAAAGAAGAAGCTGAGGAAGAAACATCTGCTGAAGCTGAGGAAAAAATAGCTGCTGCAGGTGAAGTAAGAAAAGAAGGTGTGGAAGAAAATAAAACTGAAGAAGCAGCAGCTGATGCACATGCTGAAAAAGAAGGAGAAGAAGGTGAGAATGAAGAAGCAGCTGCAACTGTTGAGAAAAAAGAAGTTAAAGCTGTCCAAACAGATGTGGTCATGGACATTGTTGATGAAATCAACAGTAACACTTGTGTTGATGAGGAACTTAGGGAAAGAGACATTTAAATGCTAAGATGTTTAGTTTGTTGTTAAATGATGAGTTTTTAGGATATGACAATTTTTTTTTTATTTCACAAATATGAAGTTTGAAGGATCTGGTGGTAGGATATGACAATTATTCTTTTATTTTATGAAACTTGTTATGATTCTGAGCTGAATCTATTTCTATTAAACTGATTTGTGGCATGGAATTTGAATATACAGGGTGTGGTCATAGTTGGTACATTGTATGCTTGATATCATAGAATGCATACTTAATATTCCATATACCGTATGCATAGTCTATCATTACCCTGCTGGTCGAATTTAAGTTGACGTATTGTTTAATCGACTATGATTCTATCAAAAATAGTATTTACATTATACAAAAGTAGAACTATTATTATTTATTGGGAAAAGGCATCGTTTTCACCCCAAATTATATTCGAAAAGTCGAAGTCACACCTAAACTATACCAGTGACCTATTCCACACCTAAACTGTAAAAAAGTGAAACTATTTACACCCTGTCAGGATACCACCACTTGCATGTGGTGTAGTGTTTTACACGCGCTGCCACGTCAGCAAAAAGTATCACTTTTTTTATAGTTAAGGTGTACAATAGGTCACTTATATAGTTTAGGTGTGGATTTGACTTTTCGACTATAGTTTGGAGTGGAAACGATGCCTTTTCCCTTAATGTTTTTAGCCGTTTACTTTTGTTATTTAATAGGCTGGACGCGTCTAAAATAAGTGTAACACACGCGCCTTAGAATGGGGGTTGCGGGGAGGTAATAATATCACTTTTATATAGTTAAGATATGTAATAGGTCACTTATATAACTTAGGTGTGGCTTAGACTTTTCTTGTATAGTATGAGGTGGAAATGACGTCTTTTTCCTTATTTATTCAATATCACTACATCCATGTTACACTTTTCTAAAGAATGAATACTAGCATTATAGCACATAACATCATTTTTAGGACATTCTCTCTTCCTTCGGCCAAAATCAATTTTTATTTTAGTTGATCCCTCTCTATTTGGGTGTCATGTAGCAATAGTTTAAAGTGATCCCTCTGTTCTTCGACTTCTTTGAACATTGTTGGAGCCTTTGTAGTAGATTAAATTTTGCCAAACCATGAAAATTTGATGACTCGAGTCTCGAAATAAACGTTGATGGACTGGATGGAGGTGATAGCTCATCAAGCTATTTGAAAAATGAGCATGCGCCATTATCCTAGGAAAAAAAATAATTACATAACCATTAACTTAACTTTTTAAAAAAAAAACACGCACACCTCACCTTTGCAATTGGACAATTATAAAATTTGCGACCTGGATTTAAATTTGTGTGTGACGTCCTCAAGATAGCCGCATTCCCACAATGACAAATTAGAGTATTTTTAGAATTGGATGATTGAGATGCTTGCGACATTATAAATTTTTTAAAAACAAAATAAAGTTGATGAAATAAAATAAGGAGGGATGTACACCTTATATATGAAGTAAAAACAAAGTGTTCACACTGATGGCTTATAAAAGTAGCTGTTTTTTACCGTTGGAAAAGTAATTTTTCTCTTTTGAACTGGTGGTGACACTAAATAGACTGTCGTAGATCATGACCTATGTCAGCCATCGATTTGTATACCATAGACTTGCACCTTTATTAGTGCATCGACTGATATCCTGATTATGCGTAGACTACCGTGATCTATGTACACATCTATAGACCATCACGTGGAGGTAGTTAAAAAATAAATAACTAAATTAAAAATTTTTTTAAATAGATAATAGTAACATATTTTGGGGTGGTGGAAGAAAATAATTAAATATAATATGATTTAAATGGATAATCACATGTTTTGGGGTCGGTGGAAGAAAATAATTACATTAAAAATGATTTAAATAGATGCTCTTGGACTAGTGATGACACTTAATAGGCCGTCGTAGATCATGAATTATGTCATCCATCGATCAGTATAGTCTATTGTAGACTTACACATTTATTATCGCATTGACTGATATCATGATTAGGCTTAGACCACGATGATCTATCTACAAGGTTATAGACCATCACTTGAATGTAGTTAAAAAATAATTAAATACATTATAAATAAATGTGATGTGGATTTCTACACATGTGAAGAAGTGTAAACAAGTCACATAATCATATTAGAGCTTAGACAAATTAGGGAGGGTGAATTAAGAAGTGTGTGGATGGGTAGTGGTTGAATGCTCAATATCGTAAGAGTAATGTTTAAACAAAGCATAAGTATATATATAGGATATGTATTGTATTTGATGCCTACACATTCCACATATTTCTTTCATCACCACCCCTAAATCAAAAGAGTGTGTGCTATTGATAGTGGTAAAACACTTATCATCCTCAATACATACGTGTGCTTTGAGAAACATTACTCTTACGATATTGAG
>NW_025840875.1:0-1506 GCF_002878395.1 Capsicum annuum
GGTTAGGTAACCCAACTGGAATCATTGATTATTTAGTAATGCGATGACCGTCCTTACTATCCAATCTGTGTTTCTGCCGTGTGCAGTCAACTAAGACGATGAACTTGTATGCATACGAGTGCGGAACCTAAGCATGCCACCGTATTTAAAAAGAAACCAATCTATGCCACTGATTCAAAAAATTACAAAAATAGACTGTTTGCACAAAATAAGTGCACAATATCCTTTTTTTCGTCTTGACACCGTTAAAATAGGATAGTGCACTAAATAAATGCACTATCTATTTTTTATGTGGATAGTGCACTTATTTAGTGCACTATCCATTTTTTTAATGAATAGTTCACTAAATAAGTGCACTATCCATTTTTTTTATGAATAGCGCACTAAATAAGTGCACTATCCATTTATTTTATGGATAGTGCACTAAAAAAGTATACTATCAATTATTTTTGATATATTGCACTTTTTTGGTGCATTATTGCCCTTTTCTATGGTTTAGTGCATTCTTTTAGTGCAGTATTCATAAAATAAATGGATAGTGCATTTAAAAAGTGCACTATCAATTATTTTGATATCTTGCACTTCTTTTGTGAGATGAAATTTTACTTATTTTATTGTGAGATAAAATTTTATTTTTTTAATTATAATACCAAATTGCAACATAACGTACAATGTAAAAAGTTACGTATTTATATGTCAATGAATGGTGTAAATTTTTGTGAGATAAAATTTTATGTATTTTATTTTGATTCTACTTAGGTAGCCTAGGCAAGGCTACGGTAAAGAGGGGTCAAATCATTCACACTATTACATGTATCACTCTACTTGGGTTCCGACATGCATTTATAGAGACCAATCAAATCGGATAGTTTAATAGTCAATCAGTCACTGATTGTCCTTTTTTGGAGGTAAATTTCTCAACTTTAATGAACCCCAACTTTAAACCTACTGCAATGTTAAACTAAACGAAATAAATCGATTTCGGAACCAAAATATGCCATAAAACTAAAAAAACTACCAAAATATATCATGTATTTAAAAGGTTACCATAATATGCTTAGCACAGCTTTTTCGATTTTTTTTAAAATACGATGATAATTTCCTCTTTTATATTTTCTCACTTGTTAACCTCTTACAGCGGTGTCTACCATTTCTATGAAAAAAATATGTAAATATCTATTAGGTTTAAGCAATTGAATATAGTCAGCACACATATATATATATGAGTTTGAATTCATTATTTCTTTTAATAAATGAGCTTAAGATGTGAAGTTCATTATCCTATTAGAGATAGCTAAAATTTTCATGAAAAAGATGTAAAGAATTTTAAAAATTATTTATAGTCTGTAACAAGTCAATCTAGAAAATATTTACGAAAGGTATAACTGAATACTTTAATTCCGTAATTATTGAACGTTCTAAAAAAGGATGGGTTATAAGAATACATAATTTTAGACTGGCCGAAGCATGGGTGGTTTAAGTCTTGTGAACTAACAATGGTGTGGT
>NW_025840876.1:0-2114 GCF_002878395.1 Capsicum annuum
AGGAATGACTTTAGTCAGACAGTTTATCATGACAGGATAAAGATCAATAAGAACGATTTGATTTGATTGAAAGGTGCAGCCTAATTCGAGATTAGACAGTTTTGAAGGGTCAAATGTCTACTCCAAATTGTATGTCATGCGTTATTAAAGTCGATATACACCCCAAAATAAACTTTCTTACTTTACTGGTATAAATACTTCCTATTCAAACATAATTCTTTTATTCCTTCTTTTGATTTTTCCTTATTTCATTTTTACACGCTCTGTTTTTATGTTTAAGTCTTGCATCAAATGCAAAATAAAGAAAGACGCGCAAAATTGACCACGGCTCCCAGTGAAATTGAGCAGTGATTGTTGGGCGGTTACCACCTTGACAAAGACAGGGAGCCAGTTAAGATAAGTGTTACGAGTGAAGCATTTGAAAAGGAAGAGCAGAATCGTACTGAAACAAACAGAGATACGACAGAATTTGAAAGACAAAGATTCAAGCTCGCCAACCAATTAGTTGAATCAACTGTATCAAGTTGGGGCAGAGATAAGGAAAACCTCCAAGGCCACAAACCCACCACCAATTTTAAAAACTCACAATTTTTTTTTCTCTCTTTTTGCTTGAACAGGGGCGAAGCAATCTTGTGAAGTTTAGTGAAAAAGTATATCAAAGATAAGTTTTCTTGAATTTTCGCTCTTTGCTATACTCCTATAATTTTAAGCCCATACCCAATATAATAATAATAAGACCCCTCATATTCAAGACTGGGGCATTTTTTTTTTCTAACAAAAGAAAAAAAATGATTTTTAAAAAAAATAAAAAATAAAAAAATAAAAAAAAAATAATAATAAAAAGTAAAAAAAAATAATATAAAAAAAAAATCCTAATCTTATTTTGTCTTCATAGGGCGCCATCCCCTAGTTGACATCTTATTCGTCCTCATAGGGCACTATCCCCTAGTTGACATCTTACTCGTCTTCATAGGGCGCCATCCCCTAGTTGACATCTTACTCGTCTTCATAGGGCGTCATCCCCTAGTTGACATCTTATTCGTCCTCATAGGGCACCATCCCCTAGTCGAAATCTTATTTCGTCTTCATAGGGCGCCATCCCCTAGTTGACATTTTATTCGTCTTCATAGGGCGCCATCCCCTAGCCGACATCTTATTTCGCCTTCATAGGGCGCCATCCCCTAGTTGACATTTTAGGAAATAAACCTTCTTATGTTCCTTCTTCATGTCTTCACAGGGTATGACAATCCCTAGTCACATTTTTAGGAGCGAAAATCCTAATTCTTTTTCATGCATTCATTAGGCATAACTCCCTTTGGTCATATTATTAAGAGTAGGGTTCTTATTTTATCGCACTCCTAGCCTAAATTTCTATCCATTCGTTTATTTATTTTTAAACTAGATTATAGTTTTTTTTAACAACACACAAAATTTTCCTAGTATAAACTGGGGCAGAAAATTTTGTTTGTTTTATCTTCTTTGATGGCTTGCAGGTTTCTGCAAAGCACAGGTCTATCCAAGAACGAAATTTCATCTCTGGTTAAAATATAGAAGAATGGTCAGTTTGAAGATAGTTAGAGTCAGTTTTGCACCCATAGCGGCCCAATATCTCAAGAGACATCCTTTTAGCTTCTGATCAGGAGAACAAGCATCCAAAGTATTCTATGAACTGTTCTTTGGTAGAGTATCAATGAATCAATCCAAGTTTCAAGTTCAAGTCTCAAATCTTAAAGATCAAAATTTTGAGATCAAGGGATCCACTAGAAGAAGGTGAGGCAATAACTGAAGATCCAAGAGAAAGATCGGAAGCAAGAGGATCGAGACAAATAGAATAGATAGGATCTTGTACTCTTGTTTCCAGTTTTATTTTTTTGATGTAATAAAAGGAGCAACGAACCGAAAACTCGACGGGACCTCAACTCGACTCTCCAATTCATCCACTCATTCCTACACCCATTGGAACTACACGTGACCTGATTCTCTTATAACCCGAGATATGTAGGATGCCCAAAGCCAGGGCTCGGTCACACCTCTTTCCCACTTATTTACGTATTAATATTGAATAAAGGGTTGGGCCAAAAAAAAAATTAGTCATGTTTACTTCTTTGCTTGAA
>NW_025840877.1:0-1539 GCF_002878395.1 Capsicum annuum
TAGAATTAGTATCTATATTTATAGTATAAAGTTAGGAGAGATGTGACTTTTTTTTTTAGCTAAGGATCCTATTTATTTTTTAAAAAAAATATTACTTTTATATTTTCTTAATTATTTTATTTTAAGAATTCATTTCTATGGCTATTAGTCGGGGCTCCAACGCGGGCACCGGACACCGGATGGGTAACAAAAAAAAACCATAACCTCTACCCTTGATTAGTACTTCCTCCGTCCCAAATTACCCGTCCCAAATTTTCTAATTTGATTTTCCATTTTACTTGTCCTTTTTCATTAATCAAGAAGAGACAATTTTTTTTCATGTTTTATCCTTTATATTAATTACTTTTTCTTCAAATTAAAACGTAAACATCATTTAATAGGAACACTATGGTAAACTAGTCATGTTATTAATTATTTTTCTTAATCAACATGTCATCTCAATTTGGAACGAGTAATTTGGGACGGAGGAAGTAATTAATATCCATAATGAGAATGATAAAAGAGGAGCAAGATAACGGCAACAAGGGCTATCTGTTTTTTCCCCTTATGTTCTTGGCCATTATGAAAATAACTATGATAATTCTCCGCAATTCGAATTTTGAAACAAGCTTTTTGTTTTTTGATTTCATGATTATGCCACAATGAAACTATTAAATCTTAAAATAAGAATGTGTATACAGCTTTTGTTTTCATGATGTCATTAAAAATTGATATTATCAATTAAATTTATTAATTGCGGAACAAAAAGAAAATCAAACGAAGTGATGAAGAGAGGAACAATCAGATGGTGCAAATGTATTTTCTACTTTATATTTTCTTATTGAATATCATATGATAAAAAATACGAATATTTTGTTACTTTTTTATATTATACTATAACTATGCTATCTGAGAGGAAAAATGATAATGAACTTAAATAGTGCATTATATGGCAAAAGCTCGATAAATTGCTATCATGCACAATATTTTAGTACTTTTAAATCATCTAAATATCTCTTAAGTGATTTTGTCCATACTCCTACAAAATCAAACTCTAGTATTGTTGCAAGCCACACAACAGTAATCTTTGTAGCTATAACATTTAAGGATAATTAATTTTTAAATAAAAAAAATACTATATCAATAAATAGACTTTTCAACTAATAACAAATTTAAAAAATGAGCACTCATATCGTGCGAACATATATGTATGTGTTGTGTATAAGTGATAGAAATATTTTTGTCATAAAAAAATTAATTTTTTGTTTCTACTTTTTTTGACAAACAGAAATTTTCTGGTTCTTTTCAGAAGAAGAAAAACTACTTTTACTTCTTTTTAAAAGTACTTTTACAAATTTACCAAACAACTTTATTTTCAAAAGAAGTTTTTTCTTCTCAATGTTTAAGGAAAAAACAATCCCAAACAGGCTATATATTTTTTCAGCAGTGCTTTTAGGGAAAAACCACTTCCTTCATTCCATTTTATGTGTCGCCATTTTCTTTTTTGTCCATCCCAAAATAATGTTACCTTTCCTTATTTGGTAATTTTACAAAGAGACA
>NW_025840878.1:0-1967 GCF_002878395.1 Capsicum annuum
GGATCCCAAAAGGTCAACAAAGCCTCTATTAAATTTGGACGAGGGGTAACATGCAGAAGTTCCGTAAGATCACCTAATATTTTAATCAGTTTCTGCTGATCAACATAGTTAAACATTTCCCACCATTTGATTAACTTTTTGGGCACCTTGACAACCATCAGAACTCTAGACTTGGTGGACAAATCCATCCTGTAATAACACACAAGACGTTATCTCAAAATTCGACAGGAGTAGAAGATTCCCAACCCTTGGGATTTTTTACGTAAACATATGTCGATGGGTCAGACCACATTCATGACTCTAATTTGCCGAACAGAAGTACTGAGCGAAATCAATCTACTTGGCAAACAACTCTAGATTACGGGGCGAGAGACCTAGGCTAATACTAAGACAAAGGCCAACACAAAGAATTACCGGACCCGTCGAGGGTTGTCTACGTATCCCAAACCAAGGGAAGGGAATCAGGTATGCGTAGTTCATCCAGATTGGACAATTAACGATTAACTACTAAATTGACCCTAACTTAAGAGACACAATAAAAAACAAACGAATAAAAACCTATTTTGGATTTTCAACTAGACATTTCAACTGAGACTGACACCTCCAATTATGAAAAAATCTTTTTGGTATTTTTGTTTTTGACAAATAAGTAGAAATGACAAACAAGCTTCTTCTTTTTTTCCTTTGTTGTTATTGGTTGCAAAACGTAAAAAAAATCTTTTTGAGTTTTTGGATTGTGAAGAACAAAAGTCATAAAGAAATCTAAAATAAACTATGACATTCCTCTTCTTTTTTTTTTCATTCTTTCGACTCACTTTTTCTATTTTTTTTTTCGTTTTTGCCTACGCACCTTACTCCTAATAATTTTTTTTTGTTTCAAAAATCAGTCCGTTAAATGACCACGTTATCCTCAAAGATGCAACATTTAGCACGTAGGGATGCTTTAGAGGTGAGTCTCCTACAAAGGACCAAGTGGGCCCCATTAGGTCTCAATATGATGCACATAAGCATGACCTAAAGACTGACCTACGTTGTGGTTCACTAACAAGGCTGTTTGGGGGAGCGTATGGTCTATAGTGGCTGCTTTGCTTTCCACCTACTCCATAACACCGACGGCTCCCCCCCTAAAATAAGGGTGACTCAATTAGAGGTTGTGTAAAACACGTGTACTACGGACTTGCTGCAGAAAGAAGGCCGGGGGTGGACTCATGATGACAGATATAAAGCGGTAACACATAGGATAAATACTATAAACAAAGAGCACGAAAAAGCATAAAAGTGAAAATAACACAAACAATAACCACAAACAATGCTTATACACTTGTAATGCCAAACAAAGCCGATACGACTCCAAAAATAGCTCGAATTCTGAAAACTTGTCATTGAATTCCCCAGCAGAGTCGCCAGAGCTGTCACACCCCTTTTTCGACTCCAAAATGATTATAATTGAATGTTATAAAGGGTTTTATTATTTAAGTGACAAGAACTGAAAATTTGTTTTGGAAAAGGATTATTTACATTTTTTATTCATAGTCGCCACTTGGCATAATCTGGTGTGCCAAGTCACCATTGAAAAATCCTTTCCAAAACCATTTGACTCTTTAAAATGGTTTGCGAACAGAGATTCCGGCTAATGAATTCTGTTGACCGAGGGGAAGGTGTTAGGCACCCCTCGATCCCGTGGTTCAACCACGGTCTCTTGGTAGAGTGTATCGACTATTTTTTGACACTAAGAAATGTATAAACCACACAAAAGAACGCAAAATAATCAAACAATAAACAAAAAAAAACAATCCAAAATGTAAAGTCCCAGTCCAATCATACAGTTCAAAGATAGAAAAAAATACCAAAATATAAATCTTGTTCTAAACTAAATCTAGACTAAGCTCCAATGCTTCACCCGATGCCTCGGGCCTTCAGCTCGATCATCTTCCGCCAACATAATATTACGGGGGGCATTCCCCGGT
>NW_025840879.1:0-1704 GCF_002878395.1 Capsicum annuum
GAACCTTCCTTATTTGAATAAACTATGTAATACGACATATTAGTAGAGAAAAAGGTATACTTTTAACTTCTAAATCATACACATTACAGATTCTATGACCGTTATATCGAATGAATATGACACTCTCTCTTGAATCGCGTTACAAAAAGTTTAGAAGACTTTTGTATGCTACAAAATACTATTAGCCGATTAATTTTTTTCATAAGTATTTTTTTGCTTATTACTTAAAAGTTCTTTTTTACTTCTTATACATTTTAATTGATTCACGAAAAAAGTCTTACCAATCTCCACATTAACTTGGGTCAAGTACGATATAATTATCTAAATAACCTAAAGTTTAGAGTATATCTTTAGAGATTCAAAAGATACTCAATTACTTTGAATTATAATATTAAATGAATATTTACATTTTCATTTGAATGAATGTTACATCTACCTCAATGTCAATTGATAATATACATAATTTATTTTTATTCTCTATTTTATACATATTTTTTTAAAAAACATAAACATCACGTTCTCTATTTTATACACATTTTTTAATAAACATAAACATCACGTGCAACCCACGTAGCCTAATCTACTATCAAAATAAGTAAGAGGGAGTGTCAACTCAGGAACACCACCAGGAGGTGGTGCAACTTGACATTGCTCAATCAGGGATGCCATGTTTATTATTAGGTTTGGCTAAGAAAGACACAACATGTATAGAATTGGATTGGCTTATCAATATATATGGAGCCATGGAATGATTGGTTCTCATGACTCAAAAGAGTAACTTCTTACCTAACGTTATTGATCCCCTGTTCCCTCAGACTCTTTTAAGTTTTACAGTCAGATTTATCATTAGCTCGTTTGGTGTGAGGGATAAGTGTCACACTCCTGTTTTTCACCGCATCCGACCCCGCTAGGGAGTTGGTTTTAGAGAAAATGAATTTTTCTAATTAAAGTGACGTTTTGAAAAGAGATTATTTTATTTACAGAGTCGCCACTTGAAATTGAGTTTGGGTGTTCCAAGTCACCTTATTGAATCCCTATTCAAAAGGAAATGACTCTTTATTTTTTATTTTTTTGGTCTGCGAACTAGGAATCCGGATAAGGAATCCTGTTGACCGAGGGGAAGGTGTTAGGCACCCCTCGAGTCCCGTGGTTCTAGCACGATCGCTTTAATGGCTTATGTCTGGTTTAAATTAATCTTTTGGATACATAATATTTGTTGGCCTAAAAGTGACTTCTATCCCACTTTTATTTATGTTTGAACATATTTAAAACTGTATTGATGTGTGGTTTACCGATAGTAATACTTTTCGGCCTTACCACGAGTTTTGGATGTATTTCTCGCGCCTTGGAGGCCTTTATGGATCGTCCCATTTTTCTAGTCTAAATAAGCACCTAATAGGTTTAAAATCTACCCAACCCAATTCAATTGGCTTCAAACGGTAGATTAATTTTATTATAACGAATAGTCGGTAGCAGGGCTTGCCAACTTCATCGTTAATTTTCACTTGTATATAGAATTTTAAATTTTTTGAGGTTAAGAACCGAACCCATTCTTTTACGACATATGACTTATCTTACTTACTTCTCACGAATGATTTTTAATTTTTTTTTTCCCCTTTTATCAATTATAATGGGGCTTGAATAAAATCGCACTTAGTAATATATGATTAAATATAACTTAACTAAGACTTAGTAATTCAAACA
>NW_025840880.1:0-1773 GCF_002878395.1 Capsicum annuum
TCCAACGGATGTTAGAATGCTCTGGGATACATATTATGATGACATGTTGGAAGATTTTAAGAGAATACATGAAAATTCTCCTACTGCTCAACTTCAATGTACATTGAAAAGTATAAATCATTTCTTAGAGAGCATGGGTAAGAGAATTGAAAATTATGACATTCCTAAACTTGAGTAGAGGTTAGATGATGGAATTATATCAGAATGCAGAGAAATACGGAAAGAGAAATCTATAATAGTGTCTCTAGAAGACTTGGATGCACATACAAAGCTAAATCCTGAACAAGAACAAGCGTTCAAGATCATATTGGAAAGGATTGATTGTGGACAATCAGGATTATTCTTTATCGATGGACCTGGAGGGACTGGAAAAACATTCTTATATCGTGCATTACTTGCAAATATCAGATCAAGAGACATGATAGAGTTAGCAACGGTAACAAGTGGTGTAGCAGCAGCTCTTTTATCGGGAGGCTGTACGGCTCATTCTAGATTTGAGATTCCGCTTCAGACAACTGACGCAACTGTCACGCGTATGTCAAAGCAAAGCGTTGGAGCTAAATTGATTAAAAAAGCGAAGCTAATTATTTGGGATGAAGCGTCAATGGCTAGCCGTCGGACAATTAAACCAGCTGATAGGAGCTTCAGGGATATACTGGACATTAATGAACCTTTTGGTGGAAAAATAATGGTTTTCGAAGGTGATTTTCGTCAAGTACTTCTAGTAATTCCAAAATCTACAAGATCTGAAACAGTAAATGCAAGTTTGGTAAAATCACACTTATGGCATCGCATGGAAAGGATTAAGTTAACAAAAAATATGAGAGCAAGAACAGATCAATCTCTCAGTGAATTCTTATTGCGTATAGGTAATGGGGAGAAGCCTACAATAAGAGATGATTTGGTACTTCTTCCAAAACAACTGGTTATTCAAAATACGAGCAACAGTCCTGGTGAAGATACATTAGTAAAAGAAATATTTCCATCGATGGATAAAAATGCAAGTGGTGCAAAATACATGATAGAACGGGCTATCCTAGCAAGAAGAAATGAATACGTTGATCAACTAAATGAAATGTTAATTTTCAAATTTCCAGGTGAAAGCAGAACATTTCTGAGTTTCGACTCTGCAGAAGATGATACTAACAATTATTATCAGGAAGACTACTTAAATACTCTCACACCAAACGGTCTGCCTCCACACAAGTATGCTATTACATATTTACGAATAATCAAATTTTCCATTTAATAACAACAATTACGTATTTTCCAGATTTTGGATTAATCTACCAAAACTAAATCTATTTTAGAATTTTTGGTTGGAACTTATTATTAAAATTCTTCACATTATCATTCTTATTACATTTTATTGATTTGCAGATTGGTTTTGAAAAAAAATGCCTCTATCATGTTATTAAGAAATTTGGATGCTTCCAATGGCTTATGTAATGACACAAGAATAATATGTAGAGGCTTTGACAAAAACGTCATACATGCAGAAATAATGATTGGGGAAAATGCTTTCAAGCATGTGTTTATCCCACGAATCCAGCTATCACCTCCCGAAAATGAAGGTTACTCGTTCAAGTTCATTAGAAAACAATTTTCAGTGAGACTACGCTTTTTAATGACGATAAACAAAGCACAGAGACAGACAATACCAACTGTTGGATTGTACTTGCCACAACACATTTTTTCATATGGACAGCTATACGTTGCACTCTTAAGAGGAATATCAATGTCAACGATAAAATTTTTGGTCATGACAGAGCA
>NW_025840881.1:0-3258 GCF_002878395.1 Capsicum annuum
AAGGTGAAAGAATCCCAAATTATCTCAATGCCACCAATTTTAATTCCAACTATTTTTCCTTAATGGCTCAAGAAAAAAGGGGGAAATGCTAAGTTTAAAAGATTTCTTGATAAATATAGAAACTTCTCTATCCACATCCCTTTGATCGAAGCCTTGCAAGAAATTATAAGGTATGCTAAGTTTATGATGGAATTAGTTTCCAAAAAATGGCTTATGGAGGATGAGACAATAGAAGTGATAATCACTGTAGTGAATTTATATTTAGCATGATGGCAAAAAAGAAGAAAGACCATAATCTTTAACTATTCTATGCACCATCTGGATGTTCATGTTTGCAAAGGCCTTCTGTTACCTTGGGTCAAGTGTGAATTAAATACCATATTTCATATTTGACAAGCTAAGGTTGGGGAAACTGCAACTTTAATGATATTACTAAAGGTCGACCGGATCATCAAGAAACGTATTGGGATACTTCATGATGTGCTAATTAAAGTTGATCCATTCATTTTTTCTGACAACTTTATGATCCTTGCTTGTGCATTAGACTATGAAATCCCTTTTATCCTCAAAAGGCTTTTTTTTATAACTAGGAGAGCATTAATGGATATGGAATATGGAAAAATTAAGTACTAAATGATGAAGAGTTCTCTTTAAGTGTATGAAAGTCTAGGAAACAACCAATGAACTTGGAATTAATTTTGGTGATCGATGCCATTAATGTTTAGGTATGAACTTATATCGATGTGAATTTGATAAATGACCCATTAGTGGGAGTATTGTGGAGTTGTGAAAGTGATGAAGTCAAAGCATTTTATTAGTGGTTACATCTTTAATGGAACTTGGATATTATACTAGGAACTCAATAAAGTTGGACCTTGATCTAAAATATCGTGAAAGTCCACCTATAAAGCCATCCATCCTTGAGCCACCATAAATTGAATTAAAGATACTGCTGCCCCACCTTTAATATGTATTCTTGGGAGATGGTGACATTTTCCCATCATTATTGCATGTGATCTCAAGCCTTACCATGTAGAGACTTTGAAATTTTTAGTGAAGAAGTTCCTTTGAGACATCGGATAGACAATTACAGATATTATAAGCATAACTCCCGATATTTGTCCCCACAAGTTCAAGAAAGAACTAGATCATAATAGGTGTGGAACGTAAAAGAATGATAAATTAACATATGTAAGAGGTGGTAAAGAAAGAAATAATAAAGTTGATAGATACGAGAGTCATCTATCAAATCCCTTATAGAATCTAGGTAAGCCTAGTAAAATATGTAGAAAGGTGGAATTATGGTAGTTTTAAATGAAAAAATGACCTCATTCCCATCTGAGTAGTCAGGTGATGGAGGGTATGCATGGACAACTGTAAGTTGAATTCTTGGACCAAGAAGGACCATTTCCCCATGACTCTGATGGACTAAATACTAGTTAGGTTGGCTGGGTGGGGGTGTTATTGCTTTCTAGATGGTTATTCAGGCTATAACAAAATTTTTATTACCCCAAAAGACAAAGAGAAGACAACATTTGCTTAACACTATGGAACATTCGCATTCCAGAAAATACTTTTTGGTTTGTGCAATGCATAGGTAAAATATCCTAGTTTTGAACCTTAGAAAATTTTTTAGAATTCTATTCTTCAGACCCAATATGACTCATGGGTATGATTCGTATGTTGGGATATGAGTGGTATAGTCCTATAGTATGCTCACCAATATTAGTTAGTGGGATGGTTTTGGTCACATGAATAGGTTCAACTTAGGGTTATAAGTTGTAAAGGCTTGGTACGAGTCATATCAGGGACTCGTATGGTGGGCAGTGTATGATCCTTCTAGTATTTCATCCTACCAGGAATATGAGTCATAGGTATGGATCATATGACGTGGTTATGGCTTTGTAAGATGATTTGTATACAGGATAATGTCTAATCCAATGTTGAGGCTTTGATATAAGTGGTGGGTACTAGTCATAATGGAAGGGTACAACTCGTATGGGTCAATCATATCCCTGTGATGGGATTTTTAAGGGACTTAAGTAGGGGTATTTTGGACATATCCTTACTTACCCTAATTAGGACCCATATTTTCTGATACACATAGGAGGTTATTTACCATATTATTATATTCATTAACACTTAGAAACTAATCCAAAAACACTCTATAATTCTCCCAAGAGCTTTTAGGGAAAGAAGACTAGGGTTTTATCATAAGGATTGTTTTGAGGCTTGTCTTGGTGATTTCTTTCTATCAATTATTTGGTATAAGGCATGATTATCTTCCCTCATTTTAATTTCAACTAAAGGCATGGTTTATTTGATTGATTTCAGGGTTTTACTATTTCATAATTATGGTTTTAACTATTATTTAGGGGTTTTGATATTAAATTCTTGGTTATGGCTCCCTATGGTTTTAATTATTATTTTATAGGGATTAATGGTGGTTTTTGACAATTAGTTTTCATGGTAACAGTCTATTGGTCTTTGGAATTGGTTTTGGTTATATTATGCCTCTAAGTTGTTTGATAAAATACTTATAAAGATATGTTCTTTGCATTGACTTCTTTTAATGGAATTCTTGCATGTTTTAAACTTGGTAAAGGAACTTTCCATGGTTTAAATGGTATTAAAAGGGATAAAGGCTTAATGATTACGCTTGTAGAGAACATAAAATTCTCCCGAGTAGTTTATTTTTGTATATGGAAGGAAACTTGAAATTCCCCTTATACTAAATTATTTGGATATGGATATTACTTACAAGTAAGGGGTGGAATGATGATACCACTAATATTGGCCTTGGTTAATAAAATGGTAAATAATATGGCTTATTATTTGGATATGGATATTACTTGCAAGTAAGGGGTGGAATGATGATACCACTAATATTGGCCTTGGTTAATAAAATGGTAAATAATATGGCTTATTATTTGGAAATGGTTTTAATTGGGCATTAACAGCAGGGTGTGTAGCAAAGCCACAGAAGGTGGCGGTTCTAGGGCCCATTGGATTCTTTCATTATTGTGTGGCTACACTTACTAGGGCCCTTTCGTCAGGGGGAGCTGAAACTATATCACCCATGGGTCATTTAGGATGGTCATGCTACACAGCCCTGGTAAAGGTTTTCAATGCATGCTAAGCCCGGTTCCCTTTCCCAGCAATTATATATATATGGTTGTATGCATTGTGGATGGTTTTACTAGGTTTTATAACTGACATTGGTTTATCCTTATCCTCAGATCCATGCTAGAGGTCACT
>NW_025840882.1:0-1979 GCF_002878395.1 Capsicum annuum
ATAGTTATTTTCTTATGAAATGCAGGTAAGGTGGTTTTTAAAGGAAACGTCAGGTGGATCTATTTGTGTTATACAACAACATAGTATGTTATTCAACTAGAGAAGATCATAGTTCAACTCACAAATCATCAAGGATATGAATAATAATGAATATTGTGATCGAGGATGTCGTAAATCCTAGATTAAGCATGGAGTCAGTCTATTTCTCGAAGGGAACATGATGAAAATTTGCGTGTACTCTAATTTTTTGAGTTATTTTTATCTAACATAGTGTTTTGAGACAATCTAAATAGAATAATAATGTATAATATGACTAGTGGTGTATGAGAATATAATTGTATTTTTCAATCAAAATTTGTAGTAAATATTAATCATATAAAATAGACAAGAATGCTATGTTTTAAACGTGTGGTCATTGGGAGTAGGGATATATATTGTGTGACTTATTTAGATGTGTATCTGCAAATTAGCAAAGATAACACTTTGTAAATGTTGCTTTAGAGAAGGTATTAATGGCTACGCTTCAAAAGTGTGGCCTTAAGAAAGTAAAGACCATGTTTTTTAAGTGTTGTTATAGAGATGCTATAAAAGGCTACGCTTTTGAAGCATGCCCAATAGTAAAACAAAGACAACATTTTTTAAGTGTTGCTGTAGAGGTGCTACAAAAGGCTACGCTTGTGAAGTGTGCCCAATATCAAAACAAAGGCAACACTTGTAAGTGTAGCTTTATCAAATAAAAGTGTTGCCAATGACAAGCTACAAAGCGTGACCTTTATACCTTAATGGCCACGCTTTTTAAGTGTAGCTGATATGGCAACACTTGAAAAGCATGGCCTTTGATCAAAGGTTACACCTCTTTAGGCCACCCCTTAAAAAGTGTTGCCTAAAGTCCAAAAGTGTAGCCTTTGATCAAAGGCCACACTTTCTGCTATTTTAGGCCACACTTTACAAGGGTGGCCGTAGGCCAAAAATGTTGTAGTGAATAATGTTTTTGAATTTGTAATGTAGCTCGAATGATGGTATATTGATGTTGTAATATGATACATTACTTCTTATAACAGTTCAATTGCAGATGAAAAATGAATTTCATATGTTTTTTAATATGTTTCATATATTACATTAGTTTCATATGTTTCATAAGAGACGATTAGTAGAATAGTGTTGTTGGTTTATATGATACATTTCTCATCGTATTTGTTAATATTGTATCATGTTCTTAAAAACATACATGTTGATATTTTGTTTATGTATCATTTTCTGCTATTGTATTTTTTTCTAATACATTTAGCTAGGGTTATTTGTTTGTTGATGTTCTTTCCTGTAGTAATATGATACATTACTGATTATGACATTTTAGTGTACACAAAAATTACTATCATAGGGGACGATAAGTAGAATAGTGTTATTGGTTATTATGATACATTAGTAATTATGTTTTTTAATAATGAATAATGTTTTTAAAACAAACATGTTGAAAATTTTTTGATGTTGAATATACTGGTATTTTAACTTATTTTCTGATACATATAGTTGCACAGTAACATATGATGACAAAATATGCATTTATATAACTACGTGCTGAAATATCCTAATGAAAAATGTAGTTAGATTGTGAAAGCATCTTGCTTACTGATACATAAACTGTTGTGGAAGATAGGACCGTGAAGGTCACCAAAGATGCATCTGTGACTTTTTTTTGAAAGTGAATTGATAATTATATTTCAAGATACATAGCATGTTTCACGTATTCTGATTAATTTGTTGCTTTGTTTTTAGTTGGTCTAGCGTTGAATATTGTTTAAACAATATTGTAGTATATTTCATCTAAGACCTGGTACATCATAGATCAAATTTTATTGATCAAATGTATCAGGAGAAAAAAAAAAACAAAACACATACAACTTTTACTATGTGTCATAAAGCGTACAATGTCTCTATAACATTACAGCTATGTATCGGATGCATTGTTTACATTATCG
>NW_025840883.1:0-3010 GCF_002878395.1 Capsicum annuum
TCTGTTCGTAGCTAATTGCAGTTTGTTTTGGAAATGTTAAAGATGCATAGTAGCCAAATTGACCTATAAAGTAGGGAGAATAACTCATATATTATCTCATATCTCTGTTGCTGACCAACTTTGAGGGACTTATGATCACTTCTGATTCAATAAACTGTTTTATACTTACATTACTTGAACCTAAATAGACTCTTTGTTCATTGTTTTCTTAGCATCCCAAGGGATAGAGGTCTCTTCACTTGCTCCTTTCATTAATTTTTCCAGCATCTCAACTAGGGTGGGCGTTCGGTTTTTCGGTTCGGGTTCGATTCGTTTTATGATTTTCGGTTATGAAATTAGGTGCACCGAAAATTGAACCGAATTAGTACCATTCGGTTCGGTTTATGTAAATTTCGGTTCCAGTTTATATCGGTTTAATAATTTTGATTTTCGATTTTGGGCTTGTTTAATGGGCTAAATCATATTTGTGAATTAGGCTATTTTTTAATGTTTTTAATATTTTCTAATTTTTCTGTTTAATAATTTCTAAGTGGATTAACCAATAAGACAATAAACATAAGAAAACTGGCGCTGAAGTAATGTCAGTGTCCAATAATGATAGAATAAAGTTTTCGGCGTTGTCTTCAGGACGCCAATGTAAGTTCATGTTATTATATTATAGATTGATAGTGTGTTTATATAAGAATCACTTATTTGTATAACTCATTCCTGAATGGTGTCATATCCAAGAACAACATCACTTATGTTTCCTGGAAATTGGAAACGAACAAAGCAAGATAACACATCAAGAAGGTTGAAGCAAACATCATATAGGAGATTTTGGGGCTGAAGACTATTTGAATTTTGAATTTTTCTGGCTTTGCCCAGTTTGACGCTTTAGGCTTTATTAATAGATATCAATTATCATACATATTAAATATATATTATATATAATTATATATATAATAATTTTAAAAAAAGTATATTAAAAATTTTGATTTAAACCGAGAAATCGAATTACGTTAACCTAAAAATCGAAACCTGAACCAAATTATCGAATTTATAAAAAAAAAATCAAAACCCAAACCGAAAAACCAAAAAATTAAAATAAAAAAACCAAAATAATTTGGTTTGATTCAATATTTTAGTTTTCGGTAATTATGCCCACCCTTAATCTCAAGACTCAAAAGACTATACTCTCTCCATTTAGTTTTACTTGTCATATTTTGAGTTGGCACACCTATTAAAAAAAGCAATTAAGAATATGACTATTTTATCATAATATCCTATTAAATAATGTTTATATTATATATTAAAATTAATTTTAAAAAATAATTATATTAAAGGTAAAATAGAAAAAAAATTATCTTCTCTTGATATATCAAAAATAACGAAAAAAATAGAAATTAAAATTAAAAAATAATTGACAAGTGAAAACGAACGGAGGGAGTATATTCATTTGGCTTTTACTGTCTAGACATACATCTTTTCACAATCTATCTATATCTATATCTATATATACATACATCTTTTCACAATGCCAAGTGGCAGCTTGAAATGTTATTTATTAGGACAACTTAGTTAAAGTTAGGTATTAATTAATTTTTAGTTAAGTATTTTGTTTAATTTAAATTTTAAAATAATTAAATATTTATACTTTTAAAGAAAATATTTTATTTTAAAATTTGATAGTTACTAGAACATTTTAAAAAGGTTTTAATATTGATATTTAACATATTTTTTTATCATATTATTGCTAGGAAATAATCCAATTTTTAAATATATTTCATATTTCAAATTGTTTATTAAAGACAAAATAAAAAATATGTCCTATGTTAAAAACAAATGCAAATGTTTTTATATAAAGTTTTTAATATGAATTTCTTATTCTAATTAGAGCTTGTTTAGCGGCATTTTCAAGACGGGGAAAATGCCCGAGGCTTGGAGATGGAGTACTATGATTCCTCTATATAAGAACAAGGGTGACATTCAGAGTTGTAACAACTTTACGGGTATTAAGTTATTGAGTCATACTATGAAGATTTGGGAGAGAGTGGTCGAGGTGAGGTTGAGAAGGATAATGTCTATTTTGGAGAACCAGTTTGAATTTATGCCCGGGCGCTCGACGACGGAGCAATTTACCTGATGCGGAGGCTAGTGGAACAGTATAGGGAAAGGAAGAAGGACCTACACATGGTGTTTATCGACTTAGAGAAGGCGTACGACAAAGTCCCTAGGGAGGTTCTTTGGAGATGCTTGGAGGTGAGCAGGGTCCCGGTGGTGTATAGCAGAGCAATCAAAGACATGTATGATGGAGTTAAAACCCAAGTGAGGACGGCGGGAGGAGATTCAGAGCATTTCCCTGTCTTGACAGGTTTGCATCAGGGATCGACTCTTAGCCCATTTTTATTTGCTTTGGTGATGGATGTGTTGACGCGGCGTATCCAAGGAGAGGTGCCTTGGTGTATGCTTTTTGCAGATGATGTAGTTTTGATTGATGAGACGCGAGGGGGCAAGAATGATAAATTAGAGGTATGGAGACAGACCTTTGAGTCCAAAGGGTTCAGGTTGAGTAGGACCAAGACAGAATATTTGGAATGCAATTTAAATGACGTGAGGTAGGAGAACGAGGTGCTAGTAAGGTTGGATTGACAGGTGGTGTGTAAGAGGGATAGTTTCAAGTATCTCGGATCCATGATTCAGGGAAACAATGAGATTGACGAGGATATCGGACATCGTATTAGGGCGGGATGGATGAAGTGGAAGCTTGCATCGGGGGTGTTGTGTGACAAGAAGGTGTCTCCTAAGATTAAAGGAAAATTCTACTGAGTGACAGTCCATCCGGCCATGTTGTAATTTTATAAATTATCATTTTGGCTTGATCCCTTATTTTTACTTCAGGAGTTGTTGGTTCAACTTTCATTCTTGACTGACCATCTTACCACCCTAGGTGCTCACAAAGTTGCAACCTTAGAGTTCTGATCCTGCACTTTGTGGATCATCATTCAGGCCACACTAGCTAGTCGCAGTT
>NW_025840884.1:0-1636 GCF_002878395.1 Capsicum annuum
ATAGAAAAGCTGAACCGATTGACCTCAAAGATTTTTCCAACCATTTTCTCAAGTTGGTTGATTGTAATCTCCCTTGGAACATATGCTTCATTTAATACCTTCAGTAAAATATCACGATGCTCTTTGGAGTGCAACAACAAAGATAAAAGGGAAATTTGAGCAGGGGTTTTCTTCCGCTGGTCTAATATTGAATACTCTGGCAATTTCATCTTTTTCAAAAATTCTTCAGCTTCTTGTTCGGTGATGGGATTTTGATAGATGACGGTCCACTCGCCGTTGGCTTGGACTTTCTTAAGTTTTCAGGCACGAAGCATCTTCCTGACCTAGTCAAACCCCTTACCTCATCTATATCTTCCATAACTTCTTTCTCGTTATAGGTCATCACAGTCCGCCCATAGTTCCAGGAAACTCTTTTCGTATCAACTAACGGAGGTTGGGTCACTGGTTTGAGGACAATAGGCACTGCCAGTGCTCCTTTTACCGTCAAGATGGGCCGACTCAGAGCTCCCACCACCATCAACTTAGATTTATCCTGACTTGAATCAACATACCTTCTGGCGCTTTGTACTGTGATCAGGGGTTTCTTTGTATTTTCTTGGGCTTTATCTTCTCTCATTCCTTCCTAGCTCAATGACATTGCTTTCAAAGACTCCGCTACATTCACCGATTTTTCCTCATTGGTCTGTATCTTGACAATAGGCTTATAACCCCTCAAAGACTCTTTCCAATCATATATCAATTCTAACATATTGGCTTCAGCATGGGTTGGCAGCGGATTCTGGTTAATGTTTGGACCCTTTGGGGCCTGGACCAGCATCTGATTCGTGTCAATTAAATCTTGGACAGCTCTCTTTAAATGCCAGTATTTCTCAATATCATGGCCTGGCATATCAGAATAGTATACACACCTTAAAGAATAATCGAGATTCCTCGGCGGTGGATTTGAAAGCCTTCCTTGAATTGGGCTTAAAACCTTTAATTTTCTCAACCTATCAAACAAGCTAGCATATGACTCTCCAAGAGGTGTGAATTGATTATTGATCGCCTTCTCCTTCTTGTACTCGGGCCTAGGCTAAAAACTGGGTCTGGAGGAGTTTTGATAATTTGGTGGAGCGAATGGGCGATTTTGTGGAGCTTGCGTGCGCCACTGCGGGTAAGAAGGGGTTTGGGCATATGGCTGTGCGTTATATACTAGGTACGGGGGTGGTGGAATGGAATATAAAGGGTTTTGTAGAGGGTAGTAATGGTGGGGAGGAATATATGGAGCTTGGGTGTAGACTTGGGCTTGGGATTGGGGATAGGAGCGAGGTGGTCTTTTGGGATAGGAATGGGTTCCAGCTACGACAGTCGCCATATCCTCTTTCTTCTTTCTACCTCCAAATGCGCTAGATCCACCTTGAATCGCTTGTGTGGTGGCTTTTAATGCGGCAAAACTGACTATTCGGCCGGTCTTAATTCCGTCCTCTATCATCTCCCCTATTTTGAGGACTTTCATAAAAGACTTTCCCATTGCCGGAAGTAAATGTTAAAAATAGGTCTCATCCTACGCCTGAATGAAAACTTCTACCAACTTACTTTCTTTTATTGGAGGCTTTACCCTGGCGGCCTGTTCACGCCACCTTATCGCGTATTCCCT
>NW_025840884.1:1736-2202 GCF_002878395.1 Capsicum annuum
TCAGAAGCCAAATCATCCCAGCTGTTCCATTTATCTATATCTCAATCGATAAACCATTCTGAGGCCAGACCTGAAAGACTCTCACCAAAGAAGGCGATGAGCAATTCTTCCTTTCCTCCTGCAGCCCTCAACTGGTTGCAATAACGTCTTAAGTATGCCACGGGATCGCCGTGTCCTGCATAATTCTCGAACTTAGGCATCTTAAAATTGGGGGGGGGGGGGGAAGATTGATGTCTGAGAACATGCAAAGATCTTTATAGGAAACACTCTTATAATCTCCGATTCCTTGCAAATTCCTCATTGCCTGCTCTAAACTTTTCAATTTCCGGGCTATGATATCCTGTTCCTCTGCTGCGACAGGTTTCTCCATATCAAATGGAAATGCAGACGGTTGTGTACCCATACGGTTTATTTATTTGCAAAGTAGGCTCTAGGGCATAATACTGACTATCTGAAACCTTCAGTA
>NW_025840884.1:2302-4711 GCF_002878395.1 Capsicum annuum
TTATAGGAAACACTCTTATAATCTCCGATTCCTTGCAAATTCCTCATTGCCTGCTCTAAACTTTTCAATTTTCGGGCTATGATATCCTGTTCCTCTGCTGCGACAGGTTTCTCCATATCAAATGGAAATGCAGGCGGTTGTGTACCCATACGGTTTATTTATTTGCAAAGTAGGCTCTAGGGCATAATACTGACTATCTGAAACCTTCAGTATTGGCTCACTGGCAGACCTAGGAAGCCTCATTGTGGGACGCGCAACATATATGGGAGTTTCATGTGGTGGCAGAGCCACGAACACCGGTGTGATTGGTGGCACTGGCTGAGCAACTAGTCTTGATTGGGGAGCTGCCAACGGCACACCAGAACTGCCAGGATAATAATGTCACGGAGTGAATCCTGGAGCGTGCTCAGGTGATTCAGTAGGAGCAGAGAATTACGCCTGAGAGAGCGGTGGGCAATTAGAGATATTCCCAAGACCTTCAGGGAGTGGAGGAGGAGGCATTCCGCTGGCCCATGCCCGATGTAAATCTATCAACTGTTGCCTGAGCCTTACTACCTCATCATTGTGTTCAAAACTTTCTTCCCTGTGATCCTGATTCGGGTCAATGAGCGAATTTTCAATCTCCCTGCTAGCCATGGCGAGCTTTGCTTTGGATCTAGTGAAGTATGGGTAACTATCCAGAGTGCCGCAAACCTACCACTGTTATCTGAAAGAACAAGCTCATCAAAGACGACATCCGTTAGGATTAGGGCATGCAGCAAGCATGGGAATCACATTGGTAAAATTGTCCTAACTTCATGTTCATTTCTATCAGCTTTTGAGGGTAGCGAGGTCATTTTAACATCATTCTGATTTTCGTCTACACTTTTTTTTTATCTACACTTATTATTATTTTTCTTTCCCTCTCTTTTCTTTTTTTTTCTTCTCTTTTTTTCGTATCAATCTCTGTTCTTTTCCTTTCTCTCGTTATCTACCTTTATTTTATCATTCTTTATGACTTTTGTTTTTCTTTAAAAGAGGAAAAATAATGAAAAACAACGACACAAAACGATTAGATCGAACCCAAAAGTGGGTTGCCTACGTATCATGTTGTACATGAATCAGATCTTGCGTAGTTCGGGCAGCATGTGCATAAACATCGCCCACTTTTTTTTTTTACAAAAACAAAAATAAACAAACCAAGGAAAGACATAACATCAAAACATTTTGAAGAAAGAAAACAACAAAACGTACAAAATTTGGGACCACTTTAAACTAAGCAACAAATACGGAACCAAATTATAAACCCCTAAGACGACATAGGTGAAATTACTAATAAAGACTCTAATACCAAAAACAACTTGACTTTGACTTAAAACCGACACCACCCTACAATGACAGACACATAAAAGACTCAAACTGAATAAAGATAAGAAATGCTCTTTCCGACTGGTGCTCTGCGTGATGACCCTGGCTGATATGGACCAGCCTCTGAAATTCTCTTTCTCCCATTTAAACTTTGTAGCATGTCCTGTAAAGACACTCTGATATCGGGGAAGAAACTTCGGGCCCGTATTCCTGCTTCATGAGGAGTGCACTTGGAAAGATTATTCTGACACCTTTCTACCGTCTTGAACAAATTTGCTAACTGAACTCTCAGTGTTTCCACTTTGGACCCTACACTTTCATCCTGATGGTCGTATACTATGCATTCTTCCTGTATTCTCCCTCTAAGCTGCACTGGTAAGGGTTGACTGATACCCTGAGGGATAGATTGAAGCCAGACCTCATATCCCTGAGTGTGGCTCGGATTATCCAAACTTTCTTTGAGTGTGTCCACACCTAGCTTTGTTGCATGCTTCCAAAACTGCTCATACCTGCTCTCACCTAAGGTTTGGTCTTTGAAGTACTCAACATCCTTCAGAAGATCCACTACTGGTGGCACGTCCTGTAGCCTACCTAACTGGCGCATTACCTAGAAGGATTGTATAGTCTAGTGCAATTGAGCCCTAACATAACTAAAGGGAATTGCATCTGACAACCCAATAAGATTATCTTCGGTCGAAGCCACAGATAAGTCCACAAAATGTTATCCCCAGTTCTTGATTCAAGGAATTCAATCCAAGCCTCGACTCCCATGGGTAACGAGAATTTATCCAAACGCAACCTGGAGTCCATGGCTTTCATTCGATTGGGAATACAACGATCTAACACGTCTGGTCTAACTAAAGAAGGCGCATGCAAATGCTCCATTATCCATATCTGCAATATCAGGTTACTGCCCTCAAAAAATCTCCTTCTCCCTTCACTTCGGTTAAAGACTTATATATTTCTGTTAAGATCATGGGTATGAGAGTGAACCTTCCCTTTTGATTAATACCCTTGTCGTTTTGATCCTTATGAAATAGGGCCATCACCACAGATTGCAAA
>NW_025840885.1:0-1491 GCF_002878395.1 Capsicum annuum
TACCTCCTCCTTTCATGTTCAATTGATGTTGAATTGGAGTTGTGAGATATTATAAAACTATGCTCAACTTTGTTGACTACCTATAATGTATATACACACTTTAGTTAGTTAAGCTTTAGGTAGAGGATCTATGGGAAACAACCTCTCTATCTCTAAGTAGGGGTAACGTATGTATATGGGATTACACTGGGAATATTGTTGTTGTAGTTTAGTTAGTCGTGTTCTAAGCCGAGTGACTGTTGTAAGCAACCGCTCTATCTCTATCTCTTTCTCATCTGATACTGAATGACATGATGAAGGTTTGGCTGGATTATCATACACTCGTATGTAGCTTTCTTATGGTAGATTTTTAATATCTTGATTTGTGTTAATCATTTCTAGGTGAAAGGTTATATAAATGAATTGGCCATCTGCCTGGAAGATGTAGATGAAAGAATTTCAAATCTTGCCGAACTTTTCTTTCATGAGTTGTCAAAGAAAGGTAACATATCTACCAAACTTTTCTTTCATCAGTTCGTAATAAAGAAGTCAATCTATCTTTTCTCTTTCTAGTCTTTTTACTATTGAGCTTCTTTCGCCTGCTGTTGCATGTTTTTGACTGTACACACACATCAAATAATACTGGTTTTTTCTCTTTGAACTTAATGTTTACAGGGAGCAATCAAATTTATAACCGACTTCTAGATATTCTTGGCAAGTTATCTAGCCAGAATTCGAAGGAAGAATCATTCTGCAACATCATGCAATTTTTAATTGCTTCAATTAAGAAGGTGCCATGATTTTGACTTGCCTCTTTGGGCTCTTCTGTAGAGAATGGATTGGAATGTTTGTATTTTTAGGACAAGCAAATGGAAGCTCTTGTCGAGAAGATTTGCAAAAGATTTTGTGGAGTTACTGGTATGGAATTTGAAAATTGTTTTGATTTATTTCCGTGAAGAATTTGTGTTATATGATCAACTATTAGAAGAAGCTAAGAGAGAAAATATATTGGGTACTTTTAGTTTGCAACGATATCTGTTCCCTAAGTTTACACTATGCTAAGCTCTAGAAGTTATTCTGCCCTTGGGTTTGGTCTGTTTACATATACTTTCTTGAAACTAAATGTGAATATATGTATGTCTCTTTATTTTTGCCCCTAAACTTGACATTGAGGTTTACCAAAACTTTCTGTGAGGTTTCACGGTTTTGTGGATAAATCAAAATACCAGCTTGCTCCACTTGTTATTGCTAGCCAAGTCGTACAGTTTACTGTCAGATTTTATAGTTCTTTCTCTAATTAATCCTGCGTGATTTACATTTCAGAGATATGGTGGTTGTCAACTTTGAGTTGTGGTTTTGCACGTTTCAAAGGTTCTGATATACTTATTTGAGATTGTTTTAGAAGTTTCCGGTCTTTCAGTACTATTTGGTACCACGGCTTTGTGGATGCTTCATCTGATATTTGCTTTCATACTCAGCTTTCTATGCTATTATGGAAAGCGTGTTTACAGT
>NW_025840886.1:0-1200 GCF_002878395.1 Capsicum annuum
TTGGAGTCATCAATGCCATAACAATGAAGTAGGAACTTATTGGTATGGCATTGATGACTCTAAAACACTTCATTGATGTGCCAATGAGTTCTTACTTCATTGTTATTGCATTGATGGTCTATTTATATGTCTCTTATTGATGTATCATTGTTTCAAAGTATCAAAAATACGGTGGCGACCAAAATAACAATCTCAAAGATTAATTGAACTAAGTGATAGAAGTTCTCTCTTATTGAGTGGTATCCCAGGGGAATAAGCCTATCATGGGTTGATCCCTATTTATATATTTATGGGTGGTATCCTAGGGGCATAAGCCTATCATGGGTTGATCCCAGTTGATATGTACTGGAGGCAGCCTAATGATCGTAGTACAATACAGTAATGATTACAAAGATGATAAGAATGAAGGTAAAGTGATTGAATAAATACAATGTCCAGGTTGTCACAAGTTCTAGTAAGTCTGGTCCACTCCTATTACAATTTATTCACTTGTTTTTTATTTCTATTGAGCTCCTATATCATATGTGATTATCTACAGCTTTACATACTCAGTACATATTTCATACTGACGTCCCCCATGGGGGATCTGCATTTCATGCTGCAAGAATAGGTACCTCAGCTCATACACTGCATAAGTAGGAGCTAGGATATCCAGCTGCTTTTGGTGAGCTCCAATTTGCTTTGGGGCTTTCCATGTCATATCTAGACACTTTTGGTATTATATAGAAGTTAGTTATATGGTGGGGTGTGTCCCAACCTTAGTTAAACTTCGTGTATTATCTAGAGGTTTTATAGACCTAATGTACAGTCAAGGTGGTGTTTTGTTAATAGACGTGATGGATCCAACAGCCAAGTATTGTAAATATATATATGTCTGCTCGAGCTTATACAGGTGATTATTTACTTTTATATATGACATGATGTTGTCCAAATTTTGGGTTGTCATAGAGGTATGCATGGAAAGTATAAGGTTATGAGTTGGTTCTCTCGGGCCTCCTCGATTACGGGTGCCATTCTGCCCCAATAGGATTTGAGGCGTGACATCAACATTCCAAGATTTAGCACTTGGGATTCTGAATCTTTTTATGGATACCTCACAATCAAAGATGATTTTTGAATATTGGATAGTTCTTAGGCCAGAGTTGGGTTTGTCGGTATTTAGTAGGGTTCTTTTTTTATTTTAAAGTATGAGATTGGGTT
>NW_025840887.1:0-1209 GCF_002878395.1 Capsicum annuum
ACTATCTCTTTAATGTACAGCTTTGCATACTCTTCAACTGTGTAAGTAGTCCTAACTGGTAGGAAATGTGAGGATTTGGTAAGCCTATCAACAATCACCCATATAGAATCAAACTTTCGGTATGTACGAGGCAAACCAATAACGAAATCCATGTTGATCATGTCCCACTTCCATCTTGGAAGATCAATGCATTACATATAACCTCCAGGTTTTTGGTGCTCAACTTTAACTCTTTGATAATTTGGACATTCAGCAATAAATTCTGCAATGCTCTTCTTCATGTCATTCCACCAATACATATCTTTCAAATTTTGATACATTTTGGCTGATCCTTGATGAATGGAATACCTTGAACAATGTGCCTCTGTCATAATCTTCTTTCTTAGCCCGTCTATATCCGGCACACACAATCGGTTTTGGCACTGAAGTAATCCTTCTCGCGTAAGCTCAAATGCCTTGGTCGCACCACTCTGAACGTTTTCCTTAAGCTGTAATAAAATAGGATCTGCATATTGCTTCTCTTTCACTTCAGCTACTAATGAAGATTCCGCAGCATTATGTACGATAAGCTCTTTATCCGGAGTTTCAAGAAGGCGAACTCCCAAACTAGCTAACTGGTGAAGATCTTTAATCATCCCCTGCCTTTCTATAGGCGCCATCATAGCCTTACGACTTAATGCATCAACTACCATATTTGCTTTCCCTGGATAGTATAAGATATCAACATTGTAGTCCTTTAATAGTTCAAGCCATCTCCGCTGCCTTAAATTTAGATCCTTCTGACTAAAAATATATTGCAAGCTCTTATGCTCAGTATATATATCAACATGAACCCCATATAAGTAGTGGCGCCATATCTTTAAAGCAAAAATAACTGCTGCCAGCTCAAGATCGTGTGTAGGATAATTTTTCTCATGTGGCCGCAATTGTCTAGAAGAATATGCTATTACCTTACCATGCTGCACCAATACACATCCTAAACCAATTCTGGAAGTATCACAATACACTGTATACCCTTCGGTGCCTTCTGGAAGTACCAACACGAGTGTAGAAATCAACTTGTTCTTTAAATCTTGAAAACTCTTCTCATAGGCATCATTCCATTGGAATTTGGATGCTTTATGGGTTAGCTTGGTTAAGGGTGCTGAAATAGAAGAAAATTCTTCAACAAACCTTCTATAATAACCGGCCAACCCGAGAAAACTACAA
>NW_025840888.1:0-1929 GCF_002878395.1 Capsicum annuum
GGGAATCTTCTACTCCTATCGAATTTTTGAGATAACGTCTTATGTGTTATTACAGGATGGATTTGTCCACCAAGTCTAGAGTTCTGATGGTTGTCAAGGTGCCCAAAAAGTTAATCAAGTAGTGGAAAATGTTTAACTATGTTGATCAGCAGAAACTGATTAAAATATTAGGTGATCTTACAGAACTTCTGCATGTTACCCCTCGTCCAGATTTAATAGAGGCTTTGTTGACCTTTTGGGATCCAAGTAGTTTGGTGTTCAGGTTTGGGGAATATGAAATAACTCGTACTTTGGCAGAAATATCTGGTTTGTTGCATTTGCCCTATATCAAGAAGGATATGATCCGAGCACGAAATCATACTGGCGTGAGATTTTTGCAGTCTTGTTGTTTAAAAAGTAAGGGTATCCGTTTGGTTTGTTTAAGTGATTCATGGGTTTCCTTAGATTTTTTGTTCGCTAGATTCGGGCCCTCGGAAGGTTTTGATTGTTTTTGGGATAAGTTTCATATGACTAAGGAGAAGTGGGAGAGAAAGCGTCTTGAAGTCTTCACCCTCGCTTTATTAGGCATTTTAGTGTTTCCACTAGAAGAAAGACGTATTAATACCCGTTTGCAATCTGTAGTGATGGCTCTATTTCATAAGGATCAAAGCGACAAAGGTATTAATCAAAAGGGCAGGTTCACTCTCATACCCATGATCTTAACAGAAATATATAAGGCTTTAACCGAAGTGAAGGGGGGGGATGAGATTTTTTGAGGGCAGTAACCTGATATTGCAGTTATGGATGATGGAGATTTGCATGCGTCGTCTTTAGTTAGACCATAAGTGGTAGATCATTGTATTCCCAATCGAGTGAAATCCATGGACTCTAGGTTGCATTTGGATAAATTCTCGTTACTCGTGGGAGTCGAGGCTTGGATTGAATTTCTTGAATCAAGAATCGGGGATAAAATTTTATGGACTTATCTGTGGCTTGGACCGAAGATAATCTTGTTGGGTTGTCAAACGCAGCTCCCTTTAGTTATGTTAGGGCTCAATTGCACTAGACCATACAGTCCTTCTAGGGTAATGCGCCAGTTGGGAAGACTGCAGGATGTGCCACCAGCAGTGGATCTTCTGAAGGATATTGAGTACTTCAAGAACCAAACCTTAGGTGAGAGCAAGTACGAGCAGTTTTGGAAGCATGCAACAAAGCTAGGTGTGGACACACTCAAAGAAAGTTTGGATAATCCAGAGTACACTCAGGGATATAGGGTCTGGCTTCAATCTATCCCTCGGGGTATCAGTCAACCCTTACCAGCGCATCTTAGAGGGAGAATACAGGAAGAATTCATAGTAGACGACCATCAGGATGAAAGTGTAGGGTCCAAAGTGGAAACACTGAGAGTTCAGTTAGCAGATTTGTTCAAGACGGTAGAAAGGTGTCAGAATAATCTTTCCAAGTGCACTCCTCATGAGGCAGGAATACGAGCCCGAAGCTTCTTCCCCAATATCAGGGTGTCTTTACAGGATATGCTACAAAGTTTAAATGGGAGAAAGAGAACTTTACAGGCAGGTCCATCTCAGCCAGGGTCATCACGCAGAGCATCAGTCGGAAAGAGTGTTTCTTATCTTTATTCAGTTTAAGTCTTTTATGTTTCTGTCATTGTAGGGTGGTGTCTGCTTTAAGTCGAAGTCAAGTTGTTTTTGGTATTAGGGTCTTTATTAATAATTTCACCTATGTCGTCTTAGGGGTCTAGAATGTTGTTTCATATTTGTTGTTTAGTTTTCAAGTGGTCCCAAACTTTTCATAGGTTTTTGTTGTTTTCTTTCTTTAAAATGTTATGATGTTACGTCTTTCCTTTGTTTGTTTGTTTTCATTTTCGCAAAAAAAAAAAGTGGGTGATGTTTATGCACATGCTGCCCGAACTACGCAAGATCTGATTCATGT
>NW_025840889.1:0-1506 GCF_002878395.1 Capsicum annuum
ATATAGAAGAGGTGGTTTCGACCACCTCTCATGCAATTACCAAAAAATCCCTCCACTCCCACTTAATTACATACCATGCCCCAATATATAATAATTTCATTGTTTCATCATAATGGTTTAAATATTTAAAATATTCTATTAATTTATATTAATTAACTATAACTACATATTGAAAGTAAAAAAAAATTATTTATTTAATTGGCTATCATGTTCAAACTATTTTGTTACCATGAATCACAATAATTAATAACTTAAAATATTTAAAAGACAAAGAAATTTTATAGACTCTCATTATTTTAGCAATACCACATAAATTGAGATAAAAGAAAAAGTACAACAAATCATAATAATTAACAACTTAAAATATTTAAAAGATATCTAAAAAATTTAGTTGATTCTCAAAATTGTATCGAAGCCACATAAATTGGGACACAAGAAATAAATATATTATTTGATAATTATATAAAAATTATAATAAATCATAATAATTAAAAAGTTAAAATAATTTTTTTTAAAATATATAAAAGTTCTATTCAACTCTCAAAATTTTATCGGTGTACCATAAATCATGATAAAATAAAAAATTATCTTAATTAATTGAAACTAAATATTCAAAGTAAATTAATTTTATTATTTTAATTGAATTTTATATAGAAAATTAATCTTTTTATTTATTTATTTATTTTAGTAAATTTAAATTTTAAAATTAGTTTTTTCTTATATAGAATACTAATATTTAAACTTAATATTAAATTTTTAAAGTACAAAATTAATAAATTTAATAAAATAAATTTCTGATGATTATTTTCTTATAATTTGTGTTGGGTCAATATGTATCAAGTTAAAAAAAAATATATAGTAAAATTTTATTATTTTGAAAGATAAATATAATGCACTATCCAATAATATTTAATAATATCATATTTTGCATATGCAAATATAGCATCCCGTATTTAATTAATATACTATTTCGGTGAATTATCGATGATTATTATTGAATATGATAAAATTATGTTAATTTTTATTGTAATAACATAATCAATCGCTCTTAATTAATTATTATGATTCATCTAGGTATTAAGAAAATAAATAATATTTAATGAAAAATAAAATAGACATAAAATGCGAAATTAACTCTTAATGTTTTAAATTAAATTTTCGTCTTTTGAATGATGATTTTACTATATCACTCCTTATTATAAGTCATTTATGTATTAGAAACATAAAAATAACAAAATGATATGTCAACGTAAAATATTTGATTGACCATTAAAATTATATTAGTAACACATAAATTGGAACGGGACAGAAGAAGATATAAAACAATATATATTATTTAAAAATGAAATAAAAAGTGCTGTAAATAACAATAATTAATAAAAAAATTTAAAAAATTAACTATTTTCTGTTGCTTCAATCGTGATTTTAATGTATCACCCGCAATTAATTATTATAAGTCACTTATATATTGAAAAATTAATAATATTGAATCCACGATTTTACTAT
>NW_025840890.1:0-1008 GCF_002878395.1 Capsicum annuum
TGTTTACTAAATTTAAAAAATATTTTTTTTCGATTGCCCCTATTTACTTGGTTGGTGCTATGCTTAATCCATGCATGAAATATAATACTATGTGTCACTTTAGTACTATTATTTATAATAATTTAGAAATAAATACTAGCAATGCTTCTCAACAAGTACAACCTGATTTGTGGATGGCTATGGGTGATGCGAATGAATACATAGATAAATTATATAATCACTATACTGATTTAGTTGATTTAGCCATACCTACAAATATCACTCCAACTGTCGCTCCTCATCCTCCCGAGGAGCCATCATCTTCTAAAAGGCCGGCACATAGCGGTTTTTATGATCACTTTTATGATTTAAATTGTTGGAACAGTGTCGATGAGGGAGACTACACATCAACTTATTGGGAAGAGATCAAGTATTATCTTCGGTCGCCGATAGAGGATCGCATACGACGAATCAACTTGTTGGATTGGTGGAGGAGTAATGAAATACAATATCATGTGCTTTCAAGATTAGCTAGAGATATCTTGAATGTTCCAATGTCAACCGTTGCATCGGAGAGCGTTTTTCGTCAAGGACGACAACAACTTGGAGACAACCGACATTCATTGGGAAGTAATGCAATGAATCTTCTCGTTTGCCTCAGAGATTGGATTAGAGCCGAACGAAGAAATCAAGAATGGAAGCGGAGCCGAACGACGAGCAGAGACTTGAAGAAATTATGACTTCACGGGAAAACTCAGCAGAATCAAGTCCAATGCATGGTTTTGGCCCCATTGACTTTGACTATCTTATGCAAGTTCCCGTTAATATTAACATGAATGTATTGGAGAAAATGATGCAAAATTTGTAGATTTTTCATTCATATAAATTAGAAATTTGGATCATTTTGCAATAAATAAAATTCAACATTCATTCATTCCTTAGTCCTTACTTTGTAATTTTTTTCATTTAATGATTTAAATTGAATTTCTAGTTTAAATTTAAAACTTAGTTTTAATATATTATTAATTT
>NW_025840891.1:0-1134 GCF_002878395.1 Capsicum annuum
AAATTAGAACTAGCGCAATTCGCAGAATTAGAAGCCTTTGCACAATTTGCTTCTGATCTCGATAAAGCTACTCAGAATTAATTGGCAAGAGGTCAACGATTACGTGAATTGCTTAAACAATCCCAATCGGCTCCTCTCACGGTAGAAGAAAAGATAATGACTATTTATACCGGAACAAACAGCTATCTTGATTCATTAGAAGTTGGACAGGTAAGGAAATTTCTTGTTGAGCTACGTACTTACTTAAAAACTAATAAACCTCAGTTCCAAGAAATCATATCTTCTACCAAGAAATTTACCGAGGAAGCAGAAGCCCTTTTGAAAGAAGCTATTCAGGAACAAATGGACCGTTTTATACTTTAGGAACAAGCATAAAGAAATATTGATCACCCTTGTCTTAATCTTAATAAAAAAAGGAATTAAGCATCTTGGATTCAAATATTCAAATAGTCTTTCTTGCTATCAAAATCTAAAAAAATATATATATATATGGAAATAAATTGCGTCCAATAGGATTTGAACCTATACCAAAGTTTTAGAAGACCTCTGTCCTATCCATTAGACAATGGACGCTTTTCATTCTGATTTTTTTTTTCGTATTTTAATTTTTTGTTTGAAAAAAAACAGAAAGAATCTGATGTGAAATAATTTTTTGAATTGTATATTCAATGATGTACTAATACTAATAAACTAAATTTGATTTAATGAATAGATTAAAATATTTAGACTAAATATATATAGAGCGGGTAGCGGGAATCGAACCCGCATCGTTAGCTTGGAAGGCTAGGGGTTATAGTCGACGTCGATTCGTTTTTTTAACGTCTCTAATTCAAAACTGAACATGAAACTTTGATTTCATTCGGCCCCCTTATGGAGATGAGTCAATGTATAAGATCTAAGATGTGAACAAAATTCAAAAAAAAAAAAAGAATTCTACCCATAACATCTATGTCAGCTTTTGGTCTGAATACAGATAAAACGAATTGCTTTGTAGATGATCCTTCTAGAAGAGGGGGATTCTAACAACCTTTCTAGTTATTTCGTTCTCTATTTCTATTTAATAGGATCATGAGGAAAAGGAGTTTGCTTCCACCGAGCTAAAACAATATGTTGATGTCTCTAGTAAACCAAAGT
>NW_025840892.1:0-1019 GCF_002878395.1 Capsicum annuum
AAAGGGGTCACCACCCTGATGGAAGCAAACAAAGATCGTAGCACAGTCTTTGTTCCAAAGGCTCTAGTTTGGGATGATATCCTCCATAGTAATGATTGGCATTTTGAGGCTATCACCCACCCTGTCCGGAGTTACTCTGAACAATCCCAGATCGAAAGGGTAATTCAACACCCTGATGGATCGATAGACCTGAAGTTCCTAGGGGTCGACCCTTCTCGGCTCTCTTCCTCTCGAAGGTCCGTCTCTACACATGCCTCTTCTTCCAGAACAGAACGTGAACATAATAATCACGATGGCACTAATGACAAGGGAACGATTAGAGGAGTTGACTACTCGGGTCCTATCCCTAAGGTCTATTACCAAAACACAAAGGTCAAAGAACCTGAAAATCTTTATGAGCCAGGAAGCCCTTTAGCCTCCGAAATGGCTCCTCCCCTAAGAGTCCGAACCGACCCTAGCCTATTCGTCATCCGGTCCACTGATGAAGAATATTTCCCGGATCTGCAGGCCTTAAAGGTCCGATGGAACCATCCGAAAGACACTCTCAAAAGGAGATGGTACGGAAGTACTTATTCCCCGGAAGAACAGAAGGAGTTTGGTAGGCTATGGATAGTCGACATAAAAAGACTCCGGTGCGATATGGAATTCTTCTTCTGGTTCGAAAAAACTGGAAAGATAGAAAACCAAACAGACTCCCTTAATGTTATCGTTACCAAATGGTACACTCAGAGAAACACTGTGGTAGAATCCGCAACCCCTCCTCTAGAAGGACTCAACATTTCCTGCTCCAACGAAGTCATTAAGGCTTCTCCTTTTAAGACTAGATCTGAACGAGGAACAATGACACCTCAATGTAAAGATCTTGATAGAATAATTGAACAAAACAATTACACTAATCAAGTTCTTCATACCATTTCTCAACAGATAGAGGACACCAAGAGTTCTCCCCTCTCTGCCCCTTTACCGGTTAAGAGCACTCCAAGCTCTAAACCTCTTTCAAATCCTATCTTCAAACTCCC
>NW_025840893.1:0-1782 GCF_002878395.1 Capsicum annuum
TTAATTCATTGATATTTTAGACAATACTTCCTCAATATTCATAATAAATGAATTGTTTAGATATTGTTGATATTTAAGGAAATTTAATTGTTTCAATAATAATGTTGAAATTTTTATTTATTCTTATACTTCATTTTTGTATTTCTTATATCATGAATTTAAGAAATTTAATTGTTCCGATTTATTTATTGTTTTGAATTAGTTTTTTAAAAGTCAGTATTGGAAGCCAATTTTGACAAATATCAAGCTGATGCAATGCACCTCTCGGAGAGCTCTTCAAGAAGCTAGTCTTCAACAACCACCACAAAACAGTAAAGTTAACAGCCCGACCTTTTCATTTTTTTAGGTAGGTCAACACAGATGACACACTCCTATTTGCTTTCCCACCATTCACAACCTTACGTTTCTCCTTTCTCAGCTCTCTCTTCACCGAAAGTACATAGGCTAGCCCATGTTCTGTGATATTTCAACACAAACACAGATAATCAGACTGTCAGCTTATGACTAAATGTTCAATAACTTGACAACAGTGAGAGTGAGTCACAGAACACCAAATTTAACAAACATAACACGGAAGTTACCATTGTCTCAATGAATAACATCCTAAAGTGAGGATATCAATACCAATAAAACTTCAGATGCAAACTTTTAAATACAGTGTACACCAGTCAACGGCCATAAACAGTAAAGAATAAATAGAAAACACAAATCAATGACATGAAAGAAAAATGAATGTCACAGATAAAGGACAATAAATTTTATCAAGAGTAAGGATCAAGGAAGACTAAAGTCTCATGAACGTGATAGTGGTAGGATATCTGGTAGGGAAAGGGAGCGAGACGACTTTGAACGGGACAAGGAAAAGTATAAGAAAAGTAACATCATACCAATAAATTATGACAATCAAGATAGAATTATTATAAATTGGTAAAATGTGCATGAGGGAAACTATAATAATAGTATAAAAAAAAACCTTTTCAAAAATATTAAATTCATTTCACAAGAGGCTTGAGGTTGGAGGAAGGGAATATTAAAAGGAACAGTTTGATTGTTGATACTTTTTTCTATAAGACAACTATAATATCGCGCTGACCTCTTAGATAGTCACTCAGCTAATAGTTATTACCTCAGAAAATCACCTTTCTTCTTGATTCTCAGAACGTGACTTTCTGAGATAATGCTATTAGTTGAGTGACTATATTAGAAATCGACTCCGATAATAACACAATCATATCTAAGAAGCTGAAGAAATGTATAATCTTTGTCTGCAGGTAGTTTTGGAGAAAAAACTAACAGTAGAAAATGTGGTAAGTATCATCATAGAGTAGAATTCAACTTTGAAAGTACATTATATATAATCTTCACAGCTCCATCAACTGTCCTACAACAATATAATCAAAACTAAGGGATGCTCAAACACGTTAATCCTCAAGGAATAGTTTATTCCAACAATACTTGATGACTTACGTAAGACAGAGGCTCGTTCTATAGGTCAAAAGACAGGTTTTGTGCAACATCACGACCCCTTGGACAAGTTTTTTGCAGTCATGAGACTTTTTGTCAACCAGATTGCTGTTTCTCTAGACGACATTCCATCATCCCCGAATGGTTTCAGCACACCAGCAAGCTCATCGATTTTTTCCTGCTTAAGTAGTCGCGCACAAACCTCCAAAAGAGACTCTAAAGCTTCAGCTCTTTGTTCAGTGGGATTACCCCAGTCGTCTTTGTCCTCCTTACTAGCTAATGCGGCTAGTGACTTGAGCTGCGAAACCTTATCATCCA
>NW_025840894.1:0-1239 GCF_002878395.1 Capsicum annuum
AGCTGTGGCGTCTGTTGCAACTTGCTAGACATCTGTTTATTCAATTTCATCTAGAGCAATCGATTTTTCTAAACACTTCTTGGCCAAATGCAAAGAAAAAAAGAGAAGCAGTCCAAGAGCAAAAATTGAGTTTGGCCAAGAAGTGTTTAGAAAAACCTATTGCTCTCGATGAAATTGAATAAACAGATGATTAGCAAGTTGCAACAGACGCCACAGCTGATGAAAAAGCAAACTAATAAATACATCTGTTGCAACAGATTGTTCATATGTTGTAAGTTATCTGATAGGTAGAATATATTTTGCAACAGATTACCAATCTGTTTCTTTTGGAAATACAACAAAAAGATAAAATGTTGTATTTAGATCCATTTTTTTTAATTTACATATTAATAAAGTCACCAGTTTTATTTTAAGTAACACCACACACAACACATGAATCCCGGATAGTTTGTGTCAGATATGGAGTCTGTTGCGTCAGATATGGAGTCTGATGCAACAAATATAGAGTCTGTTGGAATACATAGCAGCCTTGCTGGTGGTTTGATTTGTTCCATCAGTTACTCCATCTGTTGCAACATCAACAACAGCATAAACTACAAACAACAAATGAAAAACATCAACAACAAAGAAAACAACAACATTTGTTCCAACAACATCATCAACTACAAAGGAGCATACATCCTATGTTCCAACACCATCAACAACAAGGGATGGACCCACATGGAGTCCTTCGGGTGCGCGAGCACAGACTGAACTTGTATCGAACTTTATATATGTATGTAGAAATAAAGAAAAAAAATGTATATAATCTAATCAGTGAGCACCCATAGTAAGAGTTGTTTGGTTAGCCTAGTTGTTGTTTATGGGTGCTTAAGACTATTTCTTTCTTTTGGTCTTGAGTTCAATTTCCACTCAGCACATATTTTTTAAATTTTGGTAACCAACTCTTCTCTTCTTATTCACTTTAAACTTTTTATTTTTTTCTCCCTTCCTCCTTGTGTTGATTGTTCGGACTCCACTATTTTTAAGCTAAGACGCACCCACCGTCTAAACCACACCACACCACAAGTTCCAACAATGCCAAACCCACCAACAACAACACACCACAAGTTTCAACAATGCCAGCCCCACCAACAATATCAATAACAACATCAACAACAAAGAAACAAACAAAATACATAAAAAAATGATTCTGCCAACAAGGCTTTTAAACTTCTCCCAACAGATGACTTTCTTTCG